>NC_133618.1:239035881-239048842 GCF_048593235.1 Sminthopsis crassicaudata | reverse complement strand
AGCTCTCTCCTTATCCTTCTCAGATAGCTCTACATGTGTTTATCCCAGTGGAGCTGAGTCGAGATCAGCATAAATTGAGCATTGACCAACTCTTCATTTCTTCTTCTCTTGTCACAACATGACCATTTTCTTCTTGACTCATGTGGAGGAAAGATTGAACTTGCTCACCTGTTCCCTGGAGGGCAGAAGTAGAAGCAATGGTGAAAGTGATAGAGAGGCAGATTTGTGGTTTGATGTAACAGAACATTTCCTAACACTCTAAGTTGTCCAAAAATGAAGTGAGTTTTCTTGGGAGGACAGCTAAGCAGTCACTTGTTGGGATGCTATAGAGAGCATTCCTGTGTCTATGTGTTCTGTGTGGTTGCTTCTAATTCTGAAATTCTCTAATTCCATGAACTCATACTGATTAGCAGATCTGATGGAAAACCTCTCAAATCTCACTTTTATTTTCTGAAAGTCTTAACCAATTAACAAAAGGCTTTCAGCAACACATATCCAACAACCTTTGATTCTTTCTCTAAAGCTCACATACTATAAACATGCACATTTTTATGGTTACTTGTGCTTAACAAAGCACCTTCCATGCATTCGGGTTGTTTTTTTTGTTTGTTTGTTTGTTTGTTTTTTCTCCTTTACCACAAACACACATGGAGAGAAATAGTACATATGTATGAATAAAGAAGTCAATACTCAGAGAAGCAGAGTTACTTCCCTAAGGAAACACAAAATAAATAATAAACTAATGAAGAGTTAATTATTCAATAAGCATTTTTTTAGATGTTAGCTTTGTGCCAGGCAATAAAAATACAAACTATCCCTGATCTCAAGGATTTCATTTCCTAACGAGGGAGAAAAAATTTATATAAACGGGATATACATATAGATATACATATCTAACAGGGGAAATAATATAGACCAAAATACAATATAGAGAGAAGATGGGAATTAATTTTAGAGATAAAGAGTGAGGGGGATTGAGAAAGGCCTTTAAAGGAAGGTGGTGATTGAGCTGAGTGTTGAATTTTAATTGGTCATCTCGTTTTCTTAGACTTTATAGCTGCTTTGAGTCTCACATCTGAAATATTCTATTTCACTTCTGAGGAGAGCATTGTATTTCACATGTCAAGGTGTTGAAGGGGATTATTTCAAAGCATAAGTACTTTAGGCCTGAGAGGTGCTTAAAAGAATACAGAATTCCCCTGAACAGATGGATTTTCTTTTTTCTATTCTTTTAAAAATCTTTTTAAAAAGATTTTAAAACACAAACAGGGTAATTTAAACAGTCTCCTGGGTTCTGCCCTTATTGACACTGATCTCATCACCCACTATGAACTCATTGCCTCATCCTTCCCTGCCCTTCTTCCCCCCTTGACAGGAGTCACACTTTAACCAGAAAGACTTGGACCTAACCTCCTTGTCCTTTCTGAACTTTTCTCCCCATTTAAGGATTATCATGTTTCCTTGATTAGTTTTATCTAATCCACTGATGAGGTAGCATGTAAGAACAGTTGCCATGATGTAGAAGAAAGGAGAGGATAATAGCAATTTCACCTTCATAGCTCTTTCTTCCCCTCCCTTTCCTCCATTTTGTACTCAGTACCATTGTTCAAAATCATTCACTAAAGAGTATGGGTTACCTGGTTGGGCAACCATGACAGTTCATGGAGTTTACACTAACATAGCATGAGTTTTACTAAATAATTAACCCCAGCCAAAAGTGCCAACTTGCACTATATGACCTCTCCTGTAAAACTTATTAGAAAACAGGTTATAACTCTCTGAAATGAAATCTATAAGCATTAAAATACCTATAATAAGAAGGGGACAGTGTCCAGAAGAGAACAAATCTCATTTGAACATATCATAATACTCCCATTTCTACAGATTTTTCCCCACACTCTGTGAAATAGATGAAATAAATGTGATTAGTCTTATTTTGCAAATGAAGAAATTGAGTTTGATAAGGTTAAGCAAGTTGCCTATGGCTACATAGACTATAAGTGTTAAAGCCAGAATTCCAACCCTACTCTCCTGATGTGTCAGTTCTACCTATGATGTTACACTATTCCTCAAGCTTCCTATGCCTCAGAACACCTATTTCTACTGTGTATCCACAATGGTCAAAGCAATGTGCCTGGAATAAGAAAACTCTAAAAAGAAAAAAAAAAAGTTATTTTAAAGAAAGTCTCAGAATTGTAAACCTACAACAAAGACAAGAAAACAGTTGATTATGTGCAGTAGGAAGTAAACTGCATCTCGAAGCAGATGACGTGTGTTCCCACTTTTCACATTGTGACTTTGGACAAGTCAATTATTTTTCCTGTGCCACGATTTGCTCAACTACAAAGAAAGAATATTAGACTAGGGGCCTTCTACACTCCCTTCCACCTCTAAATATACCATCCTATGATCAATTGTCAAGAAATGCCAACCAAAAAGCATAATTTAGTTCTATCATTTTGACTTTTATCTTCTGGACAACTATTTGAATACTTAACCTATTTTCCAATCCTGCTTCCCAGACATAAGTATTTATCTAGACCAGACCATTTGAACATCACTTCTGAATTTCATTCTGAATTTTTTTTAAAAAAATACATAGAGGGACAGAAAAAAATAAAACATTAGTGAACAATAACTTACTAGTACCTGGTGAATTTTTATGGTGCAACTGGGAGACATAATCCCCAACATCCCCTAGTATTGTAGTTTTGATGACTTAAGGGTATTGTTAACTAATGGAATAGATATAGTGAGTAAATGTTAATCATTTGTCACCCTATTTCATGCTTCCCAGAAAAAGGGAAATTTTATTTATTAATTAATTCATTCAGAAATATTTATTGTATAGCTACTGTGTCCCAGTTGGTGGCTTAAGGGAAAGGGAAGTGAAGCTCATTGGAGTTGGGAATGTTAGACTTGGGAACCATAAACCCTGACTGTAGAAAGAGCCATCAAAAATCCAAATTTCTAAATTCTTGGGAAAATAATTTCAAAATAATCTTTATTTTATTTGCAATCTCTCCCATTTGAAATACCAAAAGAACTAAGGTGATCAGAAGAGATACTAAAAAACTTTCTAGTCTATGCTATTTCTAAATGCTGGCACTAATTTTGCCCATCCCTTTATTGTTTATAAGTTTCTTAGTAAATGCAAGATGTAGCTCGTTTTGAGGGGTTTTTGCATTCACTTTTAAACTGTGATTCACATCATCACTTACACCTTGTTTCTAAATTTAAATAACTATTCTTTCAAATGTACAGGAACAAATAATTCAACTCATATGATATACTTAAGAAATGTGGACAATAACTGAGTAATCACCTGTATCAAATAATAACTGCCCATGGCAAATAAAGTAAACATATCCATATCACTAGTAATTGTAAGCCATTTACGGTTGTATTTAAGATGAACTTGAAAGAAAATTCTTAAGATTTCATCATTTTATTGGACCCACATAGCAGAATCAATGAATGTCTAAGGCCTGAAGCAGCTTTAAAATAAAGAAAATAGAATAAGAACAAGCAAATGAGATTTTATATATATATATATATATATATATATATATATATATACTTATATATTTATACATATACCTAATCTCTATTAATCTTTGTTAAGATTATTATTATTCCTATTCAGAACATCAGAGGTGAAATGGTCCTTAGGGAAAAAAATAATATAGAATGTCAGTGCAATAAAGGACCATAGAATATAGACTGAGAGAATGAGAAAGAATCTAAGACAATAGGTCAAATATAAGAAATGAAATCAATGATGAACCATGAATTCAGAGGACTGATGCTGAAAACTGCTAACCACTTTCTGACAGAAATGATGGAGTTAAGGTATGTATCCTTTTTTTTTTTTACATGCCCAATATAGGAATTTGTTTTTCTTGACTGCTTATTTGTTACAAAAATTTTGTTTTTCTTTTGTATTGTGCTTTTTTTCTAATGAAAAGAAGCTGGACGGGAAAGAAAAACAGAAGTTTACTCATTGAAGTAAATTTACTTAAAAAAAAAGAAAGAAAAGAAAGAAAATAGGTGAAAAGCTGGAAGGTATCTGAAAACATAGAATGTCTGACCAGAGAGAAACATTAGACATCATCTGTGTAGTGGAAAGAAGAAATGAATTTGGAGCAAAGTGTAAATCTTGGCTCTGTCACTTATTACTTATGTGATTTCAGACAAGCAGCTTAACCTCTTTGGGTCTGTTTCCTCATCTGTAAAATAAAGAGAGCTATATTAAATTACTTCTCGGGTTCCTTCCAACTCAAAATCTATGATTTCATGTACTGAATGCTTTGTATTGTGGGGGTTATAGCTGAGTTGCTGACCTGAGAAGTTTTGGGTCATACTTACCATTTTATTGAAAAACAATCTTTTCCCAAAATTTTGGAATAAACTTAACCTTTTAGAATCAATGTGCTTTATGCCATGTAACTCATAAAATATTTGAGCTAAAATCACAGAAATTATTCCAACCAATATTTTTCAAATAAGAAAACTGAAATCCATAGACCCACAACACCAAGAAAATACAATGAATCCCATGACATGGCCAGATTTCCTGATTTGGTCTTCTGGTCCCCTATACCATCCATTAACCTCTCTTAAATTTATTGTTTTCTTTCCAGTCTGGAACTCTCGAATAAAACCATCAATCATTCAACCCAGAAACTTATAAGATTAACTGAGTTGTTTGCACTTTGACAAGTGAAGGAGGGAGCCAAAGTGACTACTATCTCCAACTATAAAAATCTCAGATTCTACTGCCATAAAATAGGGATGATGATAGCTTCTACTTCCCAGCCTTGTTGGGAGAATCAAATGAGAGAGAGCAGCTAGATGGTGAAATGGATAGAGCAACAGTCCTGAAGTGATGAGGACTTGAATTGAAATCTGGCTTCAGATACTTGTATTATTAGCTGTGTGACTCTAGGCAAGTCACTTAACTCCAACTGCCTCAGCAAAAGAGAGAGACAGAGACGGGGGGGGGGGGGAGAGGGAGAAAGAGAGAGAAGGAGAGAGATAGAGAGAGACAGAGACAGAGAGAGAGACAGAGACAGAGAAAGAGAGAGAGAGAGAAAGAGAGAGAGACAGAGAGAAAAAGAGAGAGAGAGAAAGACAGAGAGAGAAATATAGAGAGAGACAGAGAGAGAGAGAGACAAAGAGAGAAAGAGAGAGAAAGAGAGACAGAGACAGAGAGAGAGAGAGAGAGAGAGAGAGAGAGAAAGAGAGAGAGAGAGAAGAGAGAGAGAGAGAGAGAGAGAGAGAGAGAGAGAGAGAGAGAGAGAGAGAGAGAGAGAGAGAGAGAGAAGGAAAGGAAGAAAGAGAGAGAAAAAGGGTGAGGAAGAAAAAGAGGGAGAGACAAAGAGCAAATCAAATAAAATCATTTTAGGACAGTGCCTGACACATAGTTGGCACATAATAATTGCTTGTACCTTTCCTTCCCTTCATTGCAAGGGGAAAGGGGATTTACTTAATCTGCTTTGGAAAGTTTTAAATTCCCTAGAGTTGGTTAAGCAGATATTGTATAATAGACAATCATCAATCAGGAAATTTATAGAAGCTATGCTTTAGATTTTCATGGGACTAAATTACCTCAAATGTCCCTTCCAAACCATGAGATTTTAATATAGTTTCTTAAGAGCATGCAAGAAACATTCTTTCAGATCTTGATCTGTGGGCAGTGAAAATCACATTTTCATAACACACCAGAGAATGTCTCTATGGCCCTTGGCAAGTAAAGAGCTCTATAATCTTTTTACTCTTTTCTTCACAAGAGTCCTTTGAAACACACTAGTTTACCTACCTCGATGTGCATAGTCCAGTGGAAAGAGAGGGGGCACACTAATGTCTCTATAACTAGCCTCTGGGCATAGATGTCAGCAAAGAGTAATTTTCCAACTCTACTAATCCAGGCCAATTACCCAGCAGAGCATGCCTTCTCCCATCCCCTGAGTCACCTCAGTTCCCTGCACAGGAAGGCTTGCTCAGAAGTACTTGGTGACCTCTCATCAGGATGAGCCATGTAGCCTGTGGTGTCACCATGTTCTGCCCCAAACTGGAAAATATCAGTTGTCAGAAAGCCATAATTGGACTCACAATTTTCCTTCTACATGTGCAGAAGGAAAATAGACTGGCAATTGCTTATACAAAGGTCAAAGGGAAATTCAGCTCTTGTCAGATATTAATTCTTTCTCAGCTTGTTACCTGCCTGGAATTTAGAAAACACTCGTCTACTGTGGTATTTTGGGCTCTGTCTTTCTCTTCATTTCTCTTTCTGTCTATGTCTCTCTGCCCTATCCCTGTCTCTGTCTCTCTGTCCTATCCCTCTCTCTGTCTATCTGTCCTGTCCCTGTCTCTGTCTCTTAGTCCTGTTTCTGTGTCTGTCTCTCTGCAGCTATCCCTTTCTCTGTCCTGTCCCTGCCTCTGTCTCTCTCTGTCCTGTCCCTATCTCTGTCTCTTTGTCCTGTTTCTGTGTCTGTCTCTCTGTAGCTATCCTTTTCTCTGTCCTGTTCCAGTCTCTGTCTCTCTGTCTCTGTCTCTATTTCTACCTCTGCCCTGTTCCGGTTTCTGTTTCTCTGTTCTGGTTCTGTCTCTGCTTCTCTGTAACTGTCTCTATCTCTATCCCTTTCTTTCTATTCTGTCCCAGTCTCTGTCTATCTCTGTCTCTATTCCTATCTCTCTGTCCTTTCCTCTCTCTATCTCTCTGTCTCTGCCTCTATTCCTATCTCTCTTCCTGTCCTTATCTCTGTCTCTCTAACCTGTCTCAGTCTCTGTTTCTCTGTATCTGCCTCAATTCCTCTCTCTCTGTAATTGTCTCTATAGCCATCTCTATCTCTGTCTCTCCATCTCTCTGTGTCTCTGTCTCTCTGTAGCTATCCCTATCTCTCTGTCCTGTCTCAGTCTCTGTCTCTCTCTATTCCTATCTCTCTGTCTCTGTCTCTATTTCTATCTCTGCCCTGTTCCTGTTTCTGTATCTCTATTCTGGTTCTGTCTCTGCTTCTCTGTAACTGTCTCTGTCTCTATCCCTTTCTTTCTTTCTATTCTGTTTCAGTCTCTGTCTATCTCTGTTTCTATTCCTATCTCTCTGTCCTGTCCCATCTCTATCTCTCTGTATCTGCCTCTATTCCTATCTCTCTGTAACTGTCTCTAGCCATCCTTATCTCTCTCTATCCTGTCTCTAGCTCTTGGTATCTCTGTCTCCCTGTAGCTATCCCTGTCTCTGTCTTTTTGTTTCTTTTTCTATCCTGCTCCTGTCTCTGTCTCTATGTAAATATGTAGAAAATGCAAAATGTAGAAAAGCTAGCTATTTTTACTAATGCTATTGTGTTTATGATTCTGAAAAAAAATACAGAAAGCTTATCAATAATCCATAGACTTACTTATCCATTGTTTTAAAGGATCTTCAGAGAAAGATTGTATGGTCAGGCTCTGGCAAGTGAAAGTTAACAGAAAACATTTTAGTTATGATACAATAAGCTGATTGAAAGATATGAAGAATACAAGATTCCATTTTGTTTACTTTGTGAAGGTTATTTTTTAAGTATCTGCTTCGGTACAACAAAAGTCTCCTTACTTCAGGTTGTTTAGTTTTTTATCAAGGTTAGCCTGACCTAACATGAGGCTACTCATCCTCAATTTTAATATCACATATCTTTGTTTACACTTACGTGCATCTCATCCCTTATTTCCACCTCTATCTTTCAGAAGATTAATCACAGTCATTCCTTGAAAGGACCTATTAATAAATTGTTCTATGGCTCCATTTAAGTGTGCTGACAAAACACTCCTCTCTTTCCACCATTCTTAGATGTGTAATCTTCTCTAATTAGGATGTCAGCATCCTGAGGGCAGGAGCCGACTTGCTTTTTGTGTTTATATCCCCAGACTAATCCTATGTCTAACACAATGTCCGTGTTACAATGCTTGTTAACACAAACACTTAATAAAATACTGTTTAAGTTCTTCATTCATTTTTCCAAAAATGGTGCCTTCAATCTATGTATCAAAAATTATTCAAGATTTTCTGAAATGCATAAAAAGGTGAAGTAATCTTGCTAGATGATCTTTTCATCATAAACATTCAGAGTCATGGCAACTAGTGACACAGTGAACAATGTTGGGCCTAGAGTCAGGAAAACATTTTCCCGAGTACAGATCTGGCCCAGATACTCACTAGTTGTGTGAACCTGGGCAAGTCACTTAACACTATTTGCCTCAGTTTTCTCCTCTGTCAAATGAACTGAAGAAGGAAACGGCAAATTATTCTAGTATTTCAGCCAAGAAAATTCCAAAAGGGATCACAAAGAGGAAGCACAACTGAAATGACTGGGAGAACAATTTTGCTCACCACTATACATACCTAAGCCATACAGAATGAATAATGTGTTTCTGGGAATCAGGAAGATCTGAATTCAAATCCTCATGTTGATATTTACCAACTGTGTAATTCTGAGCAAGTGATTCAGTTTAACTCATTCTTAGATTCCTAATCTACAAAATAATGGTGATGGAGGTCATATGTAAAAATAGTTTGAAAATTTAAGATGAGATTGATAGATAGATACATATATAGATATAGATCTATGTTAGCTATTATTGAGGCACAGAGGAGATAAGGTAATGAACTTGATTTCAGAAATACTCAGATTCAAATCTCCCATCTCAGATGCTTTTTTTTTTTTTTTGTCACCCTGGGCAAATCTCTTAATCTTTACAGAAATCAACCTCCTCATTTAGAAAATTAGAAGAATGGATTCATTTGTCATTTTCATATGCATGACATTGTAATCCTATAGGGATAGAGGAGAAAATCCAGGGCAGAGCCTATATTAGAGAAGGATTCCCTGTGCATGAAAAGATCAAATATTATGTTTTTTAAAGCTTTGTATAACTTAGCCTCTCTTTATCCTAGAATTATTCTTAAATTTTCCTTACCCACATGTGCTCTACAATGTAATGACACCATCCTTGCTGTTCTCCAGAGCTGCTCCTTGATTCCATGTTTTGTTTTGTTTTGTTTCTAGTTGTCAAAATTAGTTGAAATGTTCTCCCTCTTCATCTCTACTTCCTGGTTTCACTGTCTTCCTTCAAGGCAACTTAAATCCTTTCTGCGGGAGGTCTTTTCCAGTGCTTCCCTCCCTTCTTTCTTTCTCTACAATGATATTCCCTCCCCATTGCTAGTGCCTTCTTTCTGACAGTCCATTTTTCCTGTATATGTCTTACATACAATTTTTTTGCTTGTCATACTTTGAGAATGCAAGTTCTTTGAGAAGAGAGGTGTTTTTGTCTTTCTTTGTGTCACAGTGATTAATGCACCATGCTTGGCACATAGTATATACTAAAAAGCACTTACTAAATGCTTATTGCCTGAAAACTGTCATGACAGATGACATGAAACTCTGAAATTCTTTGAAGCCCTCTGGAAGAGATCTGAAATAAGTCAAAAAAAATAGGTCTAATTGTCCATATATGTAAAACTAGGTAGATAAAGAAGGTTTATTATCCAGATTATGCAATGAAGTTAAATGGACAACCTACTGGATTTGTCCATCTATGTGTCTATCTGGGAAGGACAGGAAAAATGGAAAATATTAGGTTCAGAATTAAACTGGAAGAGGGAAGTGGGTTGTTTTGTCTTTAGGAATTTGAAAATAAGCAAGGCTCATATTTTTAGGACCAATAGTCTTTTTTCTTTCTATTTTTTTTTTTGAGAGGCAATTGGGGCTAAGACTTGCCCAGGATCACATAGCTAGGAAGTGCTAAGTTTCTGAGGCTGGGTTTGAACTCAGGTACTCCTGACTCCAGGACTAGTACTTTACCCATGTACCATCTAGCTGACCTAGGACCAATATTCTTGCCAATGTTCTTGTGTGACTATGAAACACAGAGAGCAATGGTATCCAAAAAGTTAAATATGAGAACCACCCAAAAAACAATGGATGGGGTGCATAGTAGTTACAAACAGGGTACAATGTATAGCAATTTTAGAACTTTGAAAAACTGTTGAAGTAAAGAATTCATTGAGGAAATAATATAATTGAAAAAAGTAATGGTGGGACATATTGCCTTTTTTATTATAGCTTTTATTTACAAGATATATGCATGGGTAATTTTTCAGAATTGACAATTGCAAAATCTTTTGTTCCAATTTTTCCCCTCCTTCTCCCCACCCCTTCCCCCAGATGGCAGGTTGATTAATACATGTTAAATATGTTAAAGTATAAATTAAATACAATATATGTATATCTGGAATCCGACCTAGTGTACAATTAGCCTGTGAAGGAAAGCAAAAAATGTAGGTGGACAAAATTAAAGGAATTGGGAATTCTATGTAGTGGTTCATAGACATCTCCCAGAGTTCTTTCGCTGGGTGTAGTTGGTTCAGTTCATTACTGCTCTATTGGAACTGATCTGGTTCATCTCATTGTTGAAGAGGGCCATGGGACATATTGCCTTTAAAGGCAAGGGATGACAGGTGAACAGACCAAATGTTTTACTTATATCCTTAGAATACCCAAAGAAACTAAGGAACATTAGGTGGAAAACATATGGGAGGACATGGATGAGAGTTGTACAAGAAAACAGGATGGGTATCCATGGACGGCATGGTCAGGGGGCTAACTAATTTGATGAGATCACAAATCCTTTCAAGTATAATAGTAACTCCTTGTGCCCAAGACAATTCCCAGCCCCAAACATGTGCTTTGTTATTGAATTGAAAGCTAATGTTTTATACTTAATGAGAGAGAAATATCTTCTTTGACATGCACAATTTCTGACAGTGCTATATAAAAGGCTTTTTTTGGGGGTGATGTTGCTTCAGAGCAATATAGATTTAGGAACTGTGAGAATACAGTGAAAGAAAATGAATTACATACAGAAGGGAGGAAGGTGATGGTATCCCACAACATGCCATGCTGGCTTGGCTCTTGTGCTATTGGGCATAGCTCCAGACAATTTGTAAACAAATTGGCTGAGGATGCCAACAGATATATAGTCTGGCTATATGCTTTTTTGCTATGAGTATGCAACCAACATAAAGTTTGTAAGAATTAATCTCTATTGAAAATTTCCAAATAGCTCCCTCTTTTCTCCTGGGCAAAAATTATGAAGCTGGATAGTTCTTCGTAAGTCCTGGGTTCCTGGAATTCAGATGAAATGCCTCTGAATAAAATGAGTGAGGTAAGAAGATAATTATGGCAATGAGATTCTGAATAGACTCGGACAGCCATTTTCTTCCTTCACAGCTTTGAGGGCTATCCAATATGAATGACTTAACTTGGAAAAAATAACTCATAACAGTATGAACTGCTTAAGTGCTTAGACAGACAGCATGGTTTAGTGCCCAAAATGGTGAGATAGGAGTCCAGAAAATTTTTGGATCAAATCCTGACTTTAGACCTCAGTTTCCTCATCTTTATAAAATTAAAGTAATAAGAACACTTGCCTCTCAGGATTATTATGAGGACCAAAGGAGTTAAAGATAGAAAGAAAATTTACAAAATATAAAGATCTTTGTAAACTAGGAGCCTAGAGCTAACTTACTTACCTGTTAATGTTTCTATGAACTATGCAGCCACCAAAGCTTTGAAAGCTATTGTACATTTTGTTTCACAACACAGCACTATTGCTCCACCAATAAAACTGAGAATGTTTCAACACCCTTTCAGAACAGACTTTAAAAGGATTATTCCATAAAACTCTTTTGAAATTCTTCCCTAACTCAGTTGTTAAATTCTCCAACAAAACATTGAGAGTTCACTCCCTCAGTAGAAAATTGTCTCATCTTATTGAAATTTTCCATAGAACTTTGTCTTGACATCTTTTTGAGAAATGTCACATTCTGCCTTGTTTCAAAGATGCCTGTATTCATATCTTTTCTCCCTTAATGGACACCCCCAAAGGACAGCTTCTATCTCTTCTCCCACCTTTAGGACCTAGGAATGTACCTTGTATATGGTATGTGGCAAATAAACTTGAATGAAATAGAATTAAAGATTCCCATGTTAAACTCCTAGCATATCAATGAACATTCAACATCTCATACAGAGATAATATAAGTTTTTAAAAGGGGGGGGAATCATATGGAGAACTTTGCAGTTATACTTTTGAAAGCTAATGAACTATCAAAAGTTATCCTACATTTGAATCCTCTTGATGCCTAAGATTTCCCAATGGGATTTAAAAGAATCTTGAAAGTATATATCTTCATCTAAGTCACTTGATCAACATCAATAAGCTAGTATTTATTAAGCTCCTACTATGAGCGAGGCATTGAGAATACAAAGAATGAAACAATTCTTATTCTAAAGGAGTTTACAGTGATAATGTAATGATCATCTTGAAGTAAGAGATATAAGTCCAAGACATTCCTTTGCCAGTTCCTTATTTGTGAATTTGAGGAAGTAGCTTAGCCCTTCTGAGCTATATGTTACCCACCTGAAAAAAAAAAAAAAAGGATGATACATACTTGTGTCTTGGGGCGCAACTGTTAAGAAAGTGGTATATAAAGAAACTTTTTTTGTAAACCCCTAAGGACCATGAGATTGTGAGCTGTTGTCCTTTTTAAGACACAGTAAAAAATGATTGGAAATATTAGTCTTAAAATTATACTTTTCAAATGCTACAGACCCTGTACCCATAACACAGGGAAGTATATGGGTTCTCTTCAGCTTCATGTTAAGTTTGTGCATTAAACTAAAAGTAAAATTGGCAGCTGAAAATTGTGGGCAATTCACATGAATTCTATAATTCAATAGACATATATTTAATTTAAATGGTGCAGTGGAAAGAATAATGAACTTAGATTCAGGTCCTGGATTCAAATCCTGACTTTACATGATATCTGGCAACTCATTGAACCCCTCTGGGTCTCAGTTTACTAGTTTGTAAAAAGATGGATTAGATGGTTCCTTCCATCTCTACATGTAAGATCCTATCAAAA
>NC_133618.1:238314537-238367037 GCF_048593235.1 Sminthopsis crassicaudata | reverse complement strand
TAAAAAAATGACCTGAAATGTAAATGTTTTTGACCAATGTGGAGAAATCAGCCCCAGGCCCACCCACAAATAAGTTCTCAGAAATTATGTTACTGGTATTTTTTATTGCCACCACCTTAGTGTTGAGGAAATCCTCTTCAGGTCAGGTCAGACAAACTCTAGGGATCATTTCATGGCACTTCTCCTTTCTATTATACTAATCTCCAATTGGCCATGGATGTGTAAAATCTGTCATACTATAGTGTGAAGAAGGGTATCTTTAGGAAAAGCTCAATTTAGGTTGATGAGAAAGCTCAATCATATAAAATGCATAGCTTGTTGTGATAGTCCAGCAAGATTTTAATCAATAAATATTACGGAACTATTATGTGCTAGAAACTGTCTTCACTTTAATTTCCTCTTGCTTTGATTTAAACATATTTATTCATGTATTCTCTCTCCGTCTCTGTGTCTCTCTACCTCTGTCTCTCTGAATCTCTGCCTCTCTGTCTCTGTTGCTCTTTCTCTGTGTCTCTGTCACTTCTGTCTGTATGTCTCTCTCTCTCTCTCCCTCTGTCTTTTTGTGTCACTGTCTCTCTGAATCTCTGCTTCTCTGTCTTGTTTATGTGTCTTTCTCTCCCTCTGTCTCTGTCTCTGTGTCTCTGTCTCTCTCTGTCTCCCTGTCTCTGTCTGTCTCTGTCTGTCTCTCTCTGTCTCCCTGTCTCTGTCTGTCTCTGTCTCTATCTGTCTCTGTCTCTCTGTCTCTCTGTCTCTGTCTCTCTCTGTCTCTCTGTCTCTCTCTCTGTCTCTCTCTCTCTCTCTCTGTCTCTCTCTGTCTCTCTCTCTCTCTCTCTCTCTCTCTCTCTCTCTCTCTCTCTCTCTCTCCAGTGTGCCTTCTACTAATTTTTGATTGTTTCCAAACTAAGGAACCCAAGGTCCAGATGGAACCCACATTCTTCATAGCCTTCTGGCATGGCAGACAGATTACTCTTCCTTCCTTATATAGAAAGCTCCTCAAGCTAGTCTTTCTTTTCTAATAGTTAGCCCACTATAGGGTTTAAGATAGTCTCCTTTGGCTTTTTCGCCTCAATCCCCTGCCATTTTCCTGATGTATTGTCTCCCTGCTTGCATAATTCTTCCTTTAAAGTCTTTTTGTCTATAGTTTATTTAAAGATGGTTACTATTTCTTCAATGTACATCAAATTAGACAGCTTTTCTTTTCTTTCTTTTTATTTTTTAAACCAACTTTGTGATTTTTATTGATGGGTAAAAACTTTATATTTCTAGATGTCACTAAACTGTTATACAGCTTTTCAATCTTAAATTTACTAATTTTTTTTCCTTCTCCATTAATACTTCCTCTACTTCATTTTACACATTTTCTGAAAGCTCTTCCACTAAGTTGTCTGTTAGCTCATTCTAACTCAGTACAAAACATTAGCATATCTAGAACCAACATACTCATTTTGTAGCTTTAAAACAGAAAAAAAGTATAGTCCCTGATATGTAGGTAGATGAGTATTATCCTCAAATACTTATCCTTGTAATTCTGTTCTCTGCTGAGCTCCAGAGGTTTCCAAAATTCATCCCACAGATGAAAGCTTTTAAATAAAAGAGCCTGTGGGAGATCTAGAACTTTTAGGAAGAGATTGGGAAGGATCCTTACATATTTCAGATCTGTTATAGATGAATGCTAGATAAATGTATCAGAGTAAATGGACTTTCACTTTCCTCTTTAATCACTTCCTTGCAAAGAATTGAAACTTTTTGGACTTTTATCAATTCACTGACACTTTTGATCCTTCAAATATATTTCAATTGTGTATTTTTTTTTGTTTGTTTTTTGTATGATCAGTAGGAAATCAAAGTGAAAGAATGATGACTGTAGGTGAAAATGAAGCATATAAACACACCCCTTAAGTTGGCAGCTGTGATTTAGAAGATGCTACTGAAGATACTGACTTTTTTAGGGGGGTTCTTGATTTATGAATTCATTGGTATGGGAATTCATTCTACCAATATGGATAAGTACATAAGCTACCATTTAAAGTCTTTGAGACTCTTCCCACCCCAACCTCATGGCACTGAGAGGTTCAGGATGATATAAGCAATATGTATTATACGTTTGTGGAAGATCATGACAACATTTGGTTGCTTGGAGTTCATCAATATTGCATGCTAATTCCTGGACAGCATCTTTGCATGGGTTCTAGATAATAGACAATGTTCTTGTGTATTGCTCTTCTCCAATAGAACGAAGCAAGTCTGTGTGTTTGCTCCCATGCTTTTTAGCATGATTCTTTCAGCAATGTTGTCAGATTCCTTCAATGAAGATGAAAGTGGCTTCAAGGGCAGCTACCACACTAATAGTAAATTATTTAAAGGCTAACAAGCCAAGATTAAAGTGGAGGGAAAGTTGGTGTACAACTTTTAGTTCACGGATGATTGTGCACTCAATGCAGCATCAGAAGATGAGATACAGCAGAGTATGGATTGATTCTATGCGGTTTATACTAATTTTTGCCTGATAATTAATAATAAAAAAACAAAGATTCTCCACCAGCCAACACTGCAACATACATATGTAGAATTATTGTTTAGACCAAATGGAGAAATTAAGAACACTGTGGCTAAATTCACTTACCTTGGCAATGTACACATAGATGATGAGGCTGTAAGTAGCTCAGTGTTTGGAAAGCTCCACAGGAAAATGGAGAAGAGAAGATGTATTAGACTGACTACCAAACTGAAGGTCTACCTACAGAGCCATTGTGCTGACCTAACTATTTGTGAAACCTGGACAGATACTAGTGCCATGCCAGAAAACTGAATCACTTCCCTTTGAATAGTCTTGGGATGGTTCTAAAGATCACCTGACTAAATAAGGTGCTTTTTCAGCTAATCCTTTAGGACTTTCTATTTCTTTTTAAAAGCATTTTTTCCAACTTGCAGCCCTTCAGAATTTAACACTGACTCTTTTCCCCCACCTTCTTCAAGCAACTTCTACTACTAATGAGACTAGTGTGGATATAGACTTAAGGAATGAGGCTAAATTCTTATCCAAACCATTTGGTTTGTTGCAATCATTTGAATACAGTCCTATGTCCTGGCAAATATAACATTTAGAGTCACATAGATAACTAAAGGAAGCACATATCAGTAAAGAGAATGAAACCAGTACTTTCCTGAATTAAATTTAATCACTTAAAAGTGGTGTTTGGTGCTAGAACAGAAATTTTGAGGGCTCTCTGCCTAGTAATTATGGCTTTTAATTCAACAAATATTTACAAATTGATTATAATGTCACTGAAGAAACCTTCAAGATCATCTAAACTAACTCCTTCATTTTAAAGTGAAAGAAACTGAGGCTCAGAAAGAGTAAATAATCTGTCCAAGAATGGATGGCAAACCAAGATTTGAACCTTGATATTTTGACCCTAAATCCAGCATTAAATGCAGAGACAAAAACCAAAATAGTCTTTTATATCAAGAAGCTTATCTTCTATTTGGGGAAAAAGGTATGGGAGATTAGATATGACAAATAGGCAATTTAGAAGTATATATAAAATAATTTATGAAGGGGAAGTGTATCATCAGCAGGAAGATCAATGAGGCCTCATGTAGGATGTGTCTCTTGAATTATGGGTTCTCATGGGTGGAGTGAGGAGGGAAAAGATTTCAGGTTTGGGAAGGTGGAAGATGAGATGTAATGTATAAAGAATGACTCATAAGCTAGTTTGAAGGAATAGAGATAGTATAAAAGGGAGTATTTTGAAATAAGAATAGAAGTTTGGTGGTGGGGAACTTTAAATACCCAATTAAAGCTTTTGTATTTTACATTAAGGGTAATAGGGAGATACTGAAGACTTTTCAGTAAGGGAGTGATATGGTGAGATCTGTCTTATGAATATCAATTTGGCATCTGGGTAAAGTAATATAGCACAGCAGTAAGTATATCAGAAGAGGGGGAACCACTTATAACAACAGAATACATTTTAGCACTTCTGAACTTTGCAAATCACTTCTCATATAATAGCCCTGAAAGTTAGAGAATAAAATACACAAGGAATATTTTTGGTATTTTATTGATGAGGAAACTGAGGTTCAGTTAAGTGACTTACCCAGAGTTCTGCAGCTGGAAGAAGGACTAGAGACCAGATCTCCTGATTCCTGGTCTAGCATTCACTGCAAGATAGATACTAGCCATCTGTTCTTCATTGGGACTGTCTTTATTCTACAATTAAGTAAAGAGGATATCCAAATATTTGGATTGAGGAACCCAGAATTTAAATTTACAGTACTGGACCTTCTGGATTATTTATTTCATCATGCCTTGCCTTCTTCAGGACAGCCCTAGTCAAAGTAGTCCAGAGAGACAGGTGTCTCTTCTCTTCTTAAATTTGACTTGGAGAGAAGACAGGAATTCTTTGGCATTGTGTTTGAGGCAGGCAAATGCTGTTTCGAGAGCTGACTTAAAATTTCAATGTGAGCATTTACACCTGGGAAATAGGCAATGCTACAAATCAGGGCTTGATTTATTGTTTGGTTGATTGCCTACCTAGACTAAAGAAAGTGACAGAGAAAATACTAATAATGCAGATTAAATGTTAAACTGAAAGCTGGTTGTTAAACATTTACCAGCACACCTCTAGTTTTTAATGAGTCCTCTAAGATTAGCCATTTAATTTTCCATGAGCTGTACTCCTTGGACAAGACTCCACCATGCCCTCAGGAAACTCATCATCCTAGGAAATTGCATCAAATTCAGTACTCAGATCTCATCAATCCCCTCTGCCTCTCTGACTGGAAGGCTAAAGGGTAGAGCAAAAAATTCCCCAAACCTTTTTAAAAATAGGCTCCAAGAAACTTACATGAACTGACGCTAAATGAAATGAGCAGAACAAGGAGATCATTATGCACAGCAAGATTATATGATAATCAATTCTGATGGGATTGGCTATTTTCAACAATGAGTTGATTCAGGCCAGTTCTAATGGTCTTGTGATGAAGAGAGCCATCTGCACCCAGAGAGAGGACTATGGGAACTGTGTGTGGATCACAATGTAGTTTTTTTTCACTCTTTTTGTTATTGTTTGCTTGCATTTTATTTTCCTTCTCTTTTTTTTCTTTTTGATCTGATTTTTCTTGTTCAGCAAGATATTTGTGGAAATATGTACAGAAGAATTTCACATGTTTAATATATTATTTGCCATCTAGGGGAGGGAGTGGGGGGGGAAGAGAGGGAAAAATTTGGAACACAAGGTTTTACAAGAGTGAATGTTGAAAATTATCCATGCATATGTTTTGAAAATAAAAGCTTTAATTTAAAAAATAGGCTCCAAGATAAGCCATCTTCTCATTTTCTACTCTTTAGACAAGACTCTACTACACCCTCAAGCTGGGTACCTTCCCTGATATTTTTCAATTTCCATTTGTGTGATTGTCTTCCTTCTTTTAGCTTGTAAGCTCCTTGAGGCTGGGCACTGTTCTTTTTCATATTTGTATTCCCACCACATAATAGATGCTTAATGAATGCTCATTGACTATTAAATGCTTATTGAAAACATAAAATCCTTCCTTCCTTAGATGTACTTCTAAAAAAATCCTTGAATTTAAGGAAAATTAACTTTCTGAAAAAGATGTTATAAATTGAAACTCAGCAATTGAATTAAATCATCATATGATGTAAGTAAAATCTGATTTCTCTATGGAAAAATGGTATTATTTATGTTATATATGGACTATATTCCTGACCCAGACATAGCTTTTCTCTTTGCTTCATTCTGTCTGTTGTGTGTGTTTCTTACTTTTTATTTTATAGAAATGACTATAAACACTATGTTGAATCAAGTTTTTAATTAATGCTAATTGATATATTAACATACCAAAGGATATAAATTTTTTCAACATATACATCTATAATAAATATACATCTATCTAGACATCTAAACACAAATATATACATATGTATACATATATGTGTGTGTCTCTGTGTGTATTTAATCATCTCTTCCCAGGAAAGGGTCTGCATGTGACCCAACTAGAATTCTCTAAACTTCTGATTCTAATGATCACAGCAAATTTGGGCTTAGGATCTTAAGGTACAAAACTGGAAGTAGAGTCTAGAATTTCACCTGGGCCAATTCCCTCCATTTCCTGGTTGATAAATCCAATCACCTCATTTTATAGATCAGTAAAGAGAGGGACCAGAAAGGTTTGCTTATTTGTTGAGGATCAGAAAAGCATACTTATTAGAGGATGTATTTTCAATCCTAGGGCCTTCAGGAGAGAGGCTTTGCATACTGGAAGTGGGAGAGAATGAGAGGAGAAAGGATAAATCTTCCTGAGGTTTTAGGGCTGGTATTTGCAGAAGTATCTAAAGGGTCAGATAAACTGAGAGATATGGTATGCCGCCACATGTCAATTTTAAGTCCAATCTTAATAAACCAGGGAGGATTACTTAGTGAATGAACTTCCTATTGGGCTATAAATTGAGCGGTAACTAGCTAAAGAGAGGCAGGGGTATGGAGCTTAGGAGGCCTTGCAGTCAGAAGGACATAGGTTTAAGAACTGCTTCTGACACTAGTAGCTGGAATAATGGACAAATTACTTAATCTCTCAGGGACCAAGGCAATTTTCTAAGACTATAAGTTATCAGATGGAGAGGCTGTATGTAGTAGAGAGCGGTCTTGGAGTCAGGAAGACATGGATATTACCTCTTACTGGCTGTAATAAGTGGAGGGCAAATTACTTCTCATGGCCAAGCCAACTTCTGTCTACAGGATGCAGAGAAGGGGCTGGTCTATTTGAAAGAGAGGGTTTCTTCCCTTGAAGTGCTCATGCTAATTGGTAAAAAATAAAAACAAAAACAAAAAAAACCCAAATGTTAAAATTGATTGGCAATAGAAGAAGAAATCTTCAAATTATGAGGTCCTTACGCCAATGAAATTACGGTTTCAGAAAAGAAAAAGTTAAAAAAAAAAACTTTAGTAGAAGTCATTTAGGAGACCAAAAGAAGTGTAATGCCTTCTCTTACCCAGACACTCTCTATATAACATATCTTGGAAGAGAAAGTGAGTTTTCTAATGGGCAAAATTCACTATATATCTCTCTATTTTGCTCATGGAAAAGGCAGTGGGAAAGTCCTATTTCTGTAGTCAGAGGGCCTCCATTAGGATTCTATATCTAATGATTCCCAGACAAATCACCTCATTTTGGGTCTCAGTTTTCTCATTTGTAAAATTAAAGAACTATCTTCCTATACAAAACTACTATAGTATAAACTATATTAAAATTTTCTTCCAGCTTCTATGAATCTATGACATTATGCAGATGCTATAAAAATTATTTGAATCTAGCATATTTTAAGAAGATTTCAAGCATTGGGCAGTCATCAGATGGAAGATGGTTTACCTAAAAATAGTGGTTTTTACTGTCATTGGAGAGTTATTTCAGTGACTTTTTATCCCAAGGCTTTTTGCAAGTTTTTTTTGCTATGTATCAGAAGTTTGGGGCAGCTAGATAACTCTGCATAAGAACTCTAGGCCTAGAATCAGCGGGACTGGAATGGATAGAGTGCCAGGCTTGAAGTCAGGAAGACTCATCTTCTTAAGTTCAAATCTGGCCTCAGATTCTAGCTGTGTGACCTTGGAGCAGTCCTTCATCCTATTTGCCTCAGTTTCCTCAACTGTAAAATGAGCCAGAGAAGGAAATGGAAAACCACTCCAGCATTTTTGTCAGGAAAACCCTAAATGGGTTCATGAAGACTTGGGCACAAATGGAGCTACTGAACAAAAAAGGATGATAGTGTTTTCCTCAAAACAACCTTGAGAACTTAGTATTATTAATAACTTCCAATATACAAATGAGGAAATTGAAGTTAGAGAAATTAGATGACTTGCCCAAGATCACACAGCTAGAAAGTGTCAGAGTCTGGAATTGAATTCAGATATCATGAAACTAGGCTCATTCTACCTCAGTGGAGCAATACATCAGGCTCAAGGCAGGGCATTTAAGATCTTTAATTTTCCTGCCTTCATTATTCAGTAGGCTCTCAGATGGGAAGCAATGATAAAAGACTAGGTCAGGAGTCAGAAAGATGTGAATTCTAATTCAACATTAAACACTTACTATCCACATGATCTTGTGCAAATCACTTTATGTTTGCTTCAATTTCCTTAATTGTAAAATGGGGTTAATAACAGTACCTAGCTTGCAGAGTTATTGTGGGAATAAAATAAGATAATATTTATGAAGTACTTAACACAATGCCTGGCACATAGTAGGATCTATAAAAATGATTTTTCCCCTTTCTTGCAATTATTCTTATAGTGACTTAGGATCAGATACTTTAAAGTGAGCTAGACAAGGGTCCATATGTAGGCCATCTTTATCTTGAATAAAGATTGCTTATAGGATCTGAAGGAATCTTAAAATTTTTTCATGGAATCAAAGGATTCAGAGATGAAAAGGATTTTGCAGACTTCTGTTTTAGAGGAGAAATGACTTCTTCAAGATCATAAAGACAGGAAATGATGGAGGTGAAATTCAGTATCGAATCTTTGAACTCCCAAACCAGCTATTCATCCATAAATCATTACTTCTACTTCTCTTTTAAAATGTAAATACATGCATACCTCATTTTTATATTTTGCTTTATTGTACTTTGCAAATAT
This sequence comes from Sminthopsis crassicaudata, assembly GCF_048593235.1. NCBI lineage: Eukaryota > Metazoa > Chordata > Mammalia > Dasyuromorphia > Dasyuridae > Sminthopsis > Sminthopsis crassicaudata. Next base: position 238,358,383 of record NC_133618.1, on the reverse strand, counting down.
TGCATTTTTTTATAACTGAAAGTTTATGGCAACTACGTCAAACAAGTCCATTGGCGCCATTTTTTCCAACAACATTGTTCACATGGAGTTTCTGAGCCAATTACATTTGGTAATTCCTGCAATATTTCAAACATTTTCATTATTATTATATATGTTGTAATCTGTGGTCAGTGATCTTTGATGTTATTATTGCACTTGTTTTGGGTCACCACAAACTGCAAACTTGATTCACAAATGTTGTGTGCTTCCTGTCCCATTGATTGGCTATTCCTCGTCTCTCCCCCTATTCCCTGACACACAACAACATTGAAATTAAGCTAACTGACAATCCTAAAATAGTTTCTAAGTGAAAAGAAGAGTCATTCAAAGTGGCAAACTTCGCTGTTGTATTATTTTAAGAAATTACCACAGCCACCCCAGCCTTCAGCAGCCACCACCCTGATCAGCCAGCTACCATTAACTTGCTGAAGGTTCATGTGATTAGCATATTTTAGCAATAAAATATTTTAAAATTAAGGTATGTACACTTTTTAGACAATACATTTTCTCACTTAATAGAATATGGTATGGAATAAATATATGTGCTAGGAAATCAAAATTTTGGGTAACACACTTTATTGAGATACTTGCTTTATTATGGTGGTCTGGAACCAAAGCTACAATGTCTTTGAAGTATGCTTGTATCCATGAGGACTCCAACAAGTTAGCAGGAGCAGCATTTAGACAACAATTTTCCTGCCTTATGACATGAGCACTAGAGACATGAATGCCTAGGATTCATAGATATACAATTCTTGAAAAAGGTAATATAGGACAGCTAGTTGGTGCAGTGGACAGAGCACCAGCCCTGAAGTCAGGAGGACCTGAGTTAAAATGTGAGCTCAGACACTTAACACTTTCTGGGCAAGTCACTTAACCCCAATTGCCTCAACAAAAAAGAAAAGGATATTTTGACTATATCCCTTACAGCTTTTCATTGGGTTAGCCTTGGAAGACACCATGTCACTCACTCGTATTTCAAGCAGCTATAGAACATCCCCCTCCATCCCTTTTTCCTTTTTCCATCACTGTCAAAGACCAAAATATGTCAATTCCCTTCAGGTCCCCAGGATATCTGACTTGATTGGGCCTGGCTGGTAGAGTGGAAAGACTCAAGTTGGATTCCAAAGATGTGAGTTCAGGTCTTGCCTCTACTACTAAGTACCTGTATAATCTGTCCTCTGTAGCGTTTCTTTATTTATTAGATGAGAGTTGGATTATTTGATCTCAGATTCTCCCAGCTCTCCAAACATATAGGACTACCATGGGGAAGGCTTCTAAGTGTGTAATGTCCATAGCATGGGGTTCCTCCCATGTGCAGATTCTGAACCCCCTCTGGAGCTGGTCTGATATTTTATCCACTGGAGGGCAGTGGTGTCCACTCCCACACGCCTGCCACTTCAAAGCCTGAGTAGAAAGCTCCCCCCTCCAGGATTGTCCCTCCAGCGTTTAATGCGCTACTCTGGGTCACGATGATGACTCTCTGGTCTTCATTTCCAGGGACCGACATTAAGGCAAACCAAAGTTACACCAAACCCTTGCTTCAGCCCAGTAAGTAGGCCAGCTGAAATTGCAAAGGCAGTGCTCCAAGGCAATTAGCAAACTGCTTGAGATCTCAACTTGGTAACAGAATGTATGCGTAAGCTTAAAAGTTACATGTGAGAATAAAACACTCCAGGCAAAACCCAGATTTCCTTTCCGTAAATTCCAAGAGCTGGCTTGGTGGAGAGAATACAGAGCTGGCCTTCGAGCCAAGAATTCTGGGGTTCAAGGCCCACCGCTAACATGTACTGATTCTCTGACCCTGGCCAAATCACTCAGCCGCTCAGTGGGCCCGGCAAAGCTCCAGGACCATAAATTGTGAAGCAGGTGGCAGTCTGCAGTGGTAGGGGGAGTGGGTTTGAGGGGAATTTCCATGACAGTAAAATCACGGGTCTGCTCTCTGTGGGCTCCCAGCCCTCCCTGCCCACAACAAACAACAGCACAAAACTCGATACGGAGCCAAGAAGCAGACTGGTGCAGAGGGGAGAAAAGGGGCTGCCATCGGTAGTCCCAGGATCAAAAACTCTCTTTGCCTTTAATGAGGAGTCACCTTGGCCAGCCACGTTCTTTTCAGTCTCTCTGCTTCAGTTTCTTCTTTACAAAACGAGGTGTTGGGATGAAATCACTGCAGATGTCCCTTCTCATTCTAACAGGCCTTGTTCAAAATTGGCAGAGCCTGGACTCCCAGGAGGCCACCAGGGGTAGGACAGGGAGGCTCTTTACTCCAGCCTGTCCCTGATGGCTTCCTATTTTAACTAATAGTAATAACTAATTACTAATTATTAACTAATAGCTGACCTTTACATAGTACTTATTATGGGTCTGGCACTGTGTTAAGTGTTTTACAATTATTATCTCATTTGATCTTCACAGCTTACTCAGGAGATAGCTGCTATCCTTTCCTTTTTCCTCTCCTCTCCTCTCTTCTCCTCTCCTCTCCTCTGTCTCTCTCTGTCTCTCTCTGTCTCTCTCTCTCTCTCTGTCTCTCTGTCTCTCTCTCTGTCTCTCTCTCTCTTTCTTTCTCTCTCTGTCTCTCTCTCTCTTTCTCCTCTCCTCTCCCTCTCCTCTCCTCTCCTCTCCTCTCCTCTCCTCTCCTCTCCTCTCCTCTCCTCTCCTCTCCTCTCCTCTCCTCTCTTCTCCTCTCCTCTCCTCTCCTCTCTTCTCCTCTCCTCTCCTCTCCTCTCCTCTCCTCTCCTCTCCTCTCCTCTCCTCTCCTCTCCTCTCCTCTCCTCTCTTCTCCTCTCCCCTCCTCTCCTCTCCTCTCCTCTCCTCTCCCCTCCCCTCCCCTCCTCTCCTCTCCCCTCCAGTGAGGCAGATAGGAGTTAAGTGACTTGCTCAGGATCATATAATTAATAAGTATCTGAGGCTGAATTTGAATTCAGGTCTCCCTGCCTCCAGGATAGGTACACCATGCACTGTCTCCAAATTATGTCTTCCTTATCCTACTACGTTACTGAAGGATTATGAGTGTTGGTAAGCATTCTTGAAATTGGGTTCCGTTGAAAAGCTCCATTAATTCTGTCTTAGTTTTAGTTCTGTTTAAGGCCCTTTCTAGCACTGAAATTTTATTCTGAATCCCTCCAGAAGCAGGGTATAATGGTGGAAAGGGTGTTAGACTTCAGGCCAGAGAGCCTATGTTCAAATCCTGACTCAACCATAAAAAAGTTACTTAACTTTTCCATTTCCTATGAGGGGTTTAAACTAAATGAGTTCAAAAGTGCTTTCCATTTCTAAATCAGGGACCCTATGTTCTTGAGTTTGTCAACTTCCTGAAGTAGTACATGTATAGATTTTTCAAGATAAGCTTTCAGCTTTATTTTTATTTTATTTTAAAAAATCACTCCAATTTCATTGGGTTGATAATATTTATTTTGGTCATGTCCACATTCCCCCAAGATGCCCTGCTTCCTCACTTTCTGCTGCACTCCTCATATTATTGGGCTGAAAGAACAGAGCATTTATTGGTATGACCAGTCATTTGGCCTGGGTGGCATGAACTGTTCCTAAGTTGGTAGCTATGGTCTCACCCTATACCCACCTCTTTGGGTTACTATATTGTCTCTACTTGGCCTTTGCTAAATTGCATTTTTTAAATAAGAAGGTATAATATATAACACATCAGCATGCATTGAGCCATCAGCCTGGATTACATAGTTAAAAATTGGATTATATATATGTGTGTATATGTATAGATGCAATATATACATATACATATATATATTCCATCTGCTTCATATTACAGATAAAGAAACTGAGTCCCAGTAAAGCTAGATGGTTAATGGATTATAAATCTAAGATCCAGTCTCCCCAGGACAATGTGTTTTTGATTATACCATATGTTCTCCATTGGTGTCAAAGGGATGATGTCATTTTTTCCTTCATTTCTAGTAACTTCCAGTCCTGAGAAATAAAGAGCTGGATTAAGTCAGGGGATATAAAGCAATGCTGGCAATTGAGAGGCAGCAGGTATTGAGATTTCTATTATTTCTTCTTCTCAGCTGGCATTCTTGCTTGAGTTGATGGATAACAAAAGCAATAACAAATGAGCAAACTGAGAACCAAAGAGACTAATTGTTGACTGACAGTATAGAATCTCAGAGTTCAGAGATTCTTTAGAGATCTAAAATCTTCATTTAATGGACAGATAGACGAGGGATATGGGAAATGAAGTCACTAACCCAAGGGTTCACACACATCCCAAATGTGAGAACATGAGCTAGGGACTCAGATTTCTTCACCTCCAGGACAGAATGCCATCCATGATTTATCTTGTCCCAGATGATCTGAGTTAGATATAATCTTTGAAAGAAGTCAATGGCTTTTGGTGCAAAAAAACTAGGAATTCGTTAAAGGTTCATGTATTTACCAACAAATAGAATGGTGTAGTGGGGTAGGATAGGGCTTCTTAAATTTTTCCCACTTTTGACTCCTTTTTACCAGAGAAATTTTCATGCAGTTCAGGTATATAGGCATATAAAAAAAAGTATACAAATCAAACATTTACTGATAATAAATCATAATAGCATGACCCTTATATTTAATTATGAGACTCCCATATGGTTTCACAACCCATGGTTTAAGAAGATTTGGGGTAGGAAACAGCCTTAAAATCAGTAAAAAAAAATTGGGTTCCAATCTTACTTCGGACTTAGCTTTGTGGCAACGGGAAAGTGAATTAACCTCTTAGTGCCTGCCCTTAGACAATTCTCTAAGATTGATACATATGAGTTGCATAATCAGGAGGGGGAGGGATTTTTTTTTTCCTGGAAGTCCCCCAATAGTGATGAAATTGTAGATCTGGAACAAAAACAAATTTACTGAACACATTTACTGTACAGGGCACGGCCAAGGGAGATGAGGCTTATGTGGGCCACATCAGCCAGAGGTTCATACTGTATTCAGGCAAACATTCAATGATGAGACTTGAGAGGAGCCCTAACAGAAGAGGCAGAGGATGTCAAAGACAAAACATGTATTAGACAAAGTTGTTAAGGAATGGGTCTATCAACCTATAACAAAACTTCAACATTTCCCTATGTGCAGTAAACATGAAAATCAAACAAAAATTTTTTAAAAGGAGAGTCAGTAATGTATGACTTTGGTGAGTCTACTATAAGATTTCCTCTGTGAGATTTTCTAGGTGCCTAGCACCTAGTAAATACTTTAAAAATGTTGTTTACTGATTGATTTTTTCAAGCTTTAGGATAGGTGCTGATTTTCATGCTATATTAGCACAAGATTGCAAGTGTATCCAATGTGCCAGCCCCCCTTTCTTGACACCACAACCTCACATCTGATCAATAGTTCTTACTTATATATGAGAGAATTAGGGCAGGTATGCTTAGTCTTTTTTTTTTTTTTTTTTTTTTTTTTAAGTCATGTCTGACTGTGATCCCTTTTGGGGTTTTCTTGATTCTGAACTGGTTTGCCATTCTCCAGATCATTTTACAAATAAGGAAACTGAGACAAACAAGGTTAAGTGGTTTGCCCAGGGTCACAAAGTCAGTAAATGTTTGACATTAGATTTGATCTCAAGAATATGAGTCTTTCTGACTCCAAGTCCAGCACTCTATCAGCTGTGCTACCTAGCTGCCCTAGGGCAAGTAAATTTTTTTTTTTAATAGAAGAAATTCAGGTCCTGAGAAATCTAATGATGGCAAATCACAATATTCAGATTTGGAAAGAAGCTAAAAGGCTATCTTGTCCAATCCCCTCCTTTACAGATGAGGAACCCAAATACTTGAATGTCTGTCCAGGGTAATAAAATGCAGAGTCCAGGTCTCCAAGTCCGTCATTCTTCTCAGTGTTCCAGACAGTTTCTCCTTCCTCATTCTGATTAGATCTCTAATGTTCAGCAAGAGCCTTGTTCTCCTCCTTACATCCTTATACAGTGGTTAAACCAAAGATCTCAGGCTCAAGTATCAATAGCTCAGTGTCATCTGACTACCTTTGGGAAACCTTAGTCCAGTTGGGTCAATGGCAGATGTGCCCAAAAGAAATGGTGAAGGCAGACAGCTCTCTGTGGCTCAGCAATGAGGGTGCTCCCTAATTAGCCATGCCCATTTCCCTACCACCGAGACTCATTTTACTCTTTTCTCACTTCTGTCTCCTAACTTGCTTCCCTCTGTCATCCAGTCAGTTTGCAATCTGGATGTGGCTGCTGTTGCAGCTAGCCTCAATGGGAGCAAGGTTCTCCCTGACTGCACGGAAGCCGATTATTACTCATTCTCCTTTTCTCCTTACTCCTCTTCAGATCGTTACACATGACAAAACAACTATCCTAATTGCAGCAAGTGTTCCCAGCTCTGTCACTGTGACAATTACTGCAATGAGGGCTCCAAATCTGCCGCAGATGAGATAACACTGCAGTTCCCTTTGGTAGTATGCAGTTATCCCATGGAGAATTCTCAGCTTCTATAGGATTTTCTCTTGGTTGGTATGATGGGATGGCTGCTGGTGGTATTTGGGAGTCTTTCTCTCTTTCCAGGTGAAGAAAGAAGACAAGAATCTTCTTGCTTTAATTTTGGACGGATGAGGTTTTGGCATTTTTATGGAAGCATCATGGAGAAAGGAGAACTGGAGAGTGGGACATAATTAGACAGTATAAAAAACTCCTGAACTCCACGGAGAGAGAGATCTTAGCTCTCATGTAGTGGAAAGAACATTGGAATTGGAATCAAAAGCCTAAATTTACTATTTTTTATTTATTTAGCCTTAGGTAGTGAATTTTTTTTTCCCTCTCTGGAATCAGTTTTTTCCTCTAAAAAATGAATCAGTTGGGCCACATAATCTTTAACGTCCCTTCTCCTTCAAAAGCCTGAGATTCTAGTCCCTTTTCTGCTTATATTTGAACAAATCACTACTCTCTTCTGTGAACCAGTTCCAAGTTTAACATACTTTCATCATTCACCAAAACTTAATTGTCTACTACGTTCAAGATGCAATTTCTCCATTTATAAAATGAGATTTGCATTATATGACTTCTAAAGTCTCTTTTGATTTGATAAATTCTGTATTTCCAGATTCAAAGAGATTTTTCTTGAGAAAAGGCCATTACGAACAGAAAGTGAGGTAGCCATCATGTTGAATGTTGAGATTTTTAGGGAGTAAAAGAGAAGGAAAGATTTATTCTTTAGAAATAATTGTTGAGACCCAAAACCATCAACTAGTCTCCTTTTCTCAACTTCTTTTGCAAAGGCATAAAGCCTAAATTTACTATTTTTTATTTATTTAGCCTTAGGTAGTGAATTTTTTTTTCCCTCTCTGGAATCAGTTTTTTCCTCTAAAAAATGAATCAGTTGGGCCACATAATCTTTAACGTCCCTTCTCCTTCAAAAGCCTGAGATTCTAGTCCCTTTTCTGCTTATATTTGAACAAATCACTACTCTCTTCTGTGAACCAGTTCCAAGTTTAACATACTTTCATCATTCACCAAAACTTAATTGTCTACTACGTTCAAGATGCAATTTCTCCATTTATAAAATGAGATTTGCATTATATGACTTCTAAAGTCTCTTTTGATTTGATAAATTCTGTATTTCCAGATTCAAAGAGATTTTTCTTGAGAAAAGGCCATTACGAACAGAAAGTGAGGTAGCCATCATGTTGAATGTTGAGATTTTTAGGGAGTAAAAGAGAAGGAAAGATTTATTCTTTAGAAATAATTGTTGAGACCCAAAACCATCAACTAGTCTCCTTTTCTCAACTTCTTTTGCAAAGGCATAGAGCAACTCAGTCAAAAACAGAAAAAATTGAAGCTTAGTAATTTTTGGAATCCTGCCAGTAGTTGTTCTCAGTGTACAACATCATTTATAGTTAGAGACTTAGTTAAAAGAATTGCAAATGCAAAAGGAAGTTCCTGACCAGAAATGACTTCTAATCTTGGTTGTAGAAGGTGGTGCTTTTGGCAAGAAAACCACCAGCATTTATTAAGTCTTGTAATGTCCTCTACTTTGATTCTCTCAGACACTATCTTTTGTAAAATCTCTGCATGCTATAGAAATATGAAGTCTCATTGTGCTCTCTCTTGAGACCTAGAATCTCTATGAACATATTGATATGTGTTTAGAATTTACTGAGAAGATCTTCCAGTATATACTCATCTTGGAGTCTAACTTTCCTCTGCCCAGAGTGGGGAGGGGGAGTGTGATAGGAGGAAGCATTATCTTATATCAGATAATATCTTTATTTTAAGCATTTCACAGCCTTTCCAGTTCATCCCACGTGGGTTCCTTCTGTTGTTGGCAGAGATCAATGAAGTCAATATTTCTGACTGCAGAGCTTTCTATGACTTACACATATTTAAAAGGATAAACCCCAATCAACAATTCTCTGTCTGAACTTAACCATTCTAATCCCCATCTTTGATTCTTTGGGCTCCAGCAAACAGGCTAAGGCTAGAGCTACATCTTCCCCAAGACTGAGGGATTCACTCTGTCTGAGGGGCTGCAACACAGACTGGGCCAGGGAAATGTTTCACTTAGGAAATTTCAGCAAGAGAACCAGTAACTGGAGAGATGTATGACCAAAGCACTTTCTCCATGTTTCAAATGGATACACATGAGGAAGAATGTCAGAGAACTTGGATCATAGATCATAAAAAATTTCAGCACAGTGTCTGACACATAATGGGCGTTTAATAAGTGCTTGTTTGAGTGAAAGGACTTTTGAATATAGAATGTGAGAACTAGAAGGGACTTTAGAATGAAACAAAATGCAAAGCTGGATGATATTTTGGAATGTAGAAAATAGTAACTGGAAGAGAGCTCATATTTGATCTGGAGCCAAGGAATTTAGAAATAGGAGGGACCATAGAGATTATCTAGCCCTATTCTTTTATTTTACGGAAAAGGAAACTGAAGTTCACAGAAAAGAAGTGACTTCTCTAATATAGAGGGAATAAGTGGCAGATCTAAGAAGAGGCCCCTAAAAGTCTCTTGGTAGCAATAAAGTGATTTTTATAGGTAGGTTTGCTATCTGGTTCACTCCCCACATTCTCATTTCCATATTTCTTAAGAAATCAGTGGAAACAGGGAAACAACCAAACTATACTTTAGAAAGTATAGCATGGAGGGAAAGGTCATTGGATTGATTTATGTTTTTATTTATCAAAGCTTTGGGAATTTGATCATAGCCTCTTACATCTTATTACCCCAAACACATTTTCAATCAAAAAGCAAGAAAAAATTAAAAACAATTAAGCATTCCACAAGTTAATACCACTTTGTACTCTATTATGTTGCTTTAAAAAAAAAAAAGCTGAAGTTTTATCTTACAATTGGCTCAATCCCTCCAATGCCTGAGTTTCTCTGTGGGAGAAACTGAAGTACTCTCTAGGCCACATAATTGCAGTCTAGTGTGCTGAATCACTAAGGAACAGAAAGGTACCCTAGTAGATGGAAGCATTAACACTCCCCTAAAGCCCTTGGCTTACTTTCAGCATGTAATTCATTGACCTAGAAGAATCTGATTAAATTCTCATTACACTACAAAGCTTTAAAACAATAAAAAATTCATCTATTACAAAAGTTTTAATTCTTTAAATATAAGAAACAATGCATTTTAAAGGAAATTTACATTTGAGAGCATTGCAACTGTTTATATATATATGAAATTCTTATGTTTATAAAGCAGGTCGCATTATTTGAAAAAAATGCTGCAAAATGAATTTATGGGAGTTGTGACTACTTCATAAGAATAGTTTATAATATGGGTCTACTTTTTCCTTATTGAAGGGAGGGATACTGACATTTTTATAGAAATGACAATAAGCATAGTTAATCAAAAACAAAAAAATAGAGCTATTTCTCTACTACACTGAGGTTTTCTTTTTTCTTTTTCTTTCTTTCTTTTTAATAAGAAACAAAGACTGAATTGCCATGCATATGAACTTGTTCCTTATCAGGATTATGATTTTTAAAATTGGATTTTTTATCACTCTTCAGAGAAAACTCTATTCTTTTATGAGGTCTCAGTGCAAAGACTATCCCATTCTAAACAAAAGTTTTTGCTTGTTTGTTTGTTTCTTTTTTTTTTAAGATATCATACATGATCTGAAGAAGTGATGTGTACAATGATTAGAGAGTTGGTTTGAGTTTCACACTAAATTTGCTGTTTCTGATGCTTTGTGAGTTTGGACAAATCAATGAAATTCACAATGCTCCCAGCCAACCCTTTAAAACTATGAATTGCAGAAAAATTGCCTAAATCTGCATTGGTAAATGCAGTGATTTCTGAGAGTGATTCCTACCTATGATCCAAAAATCACAGATTCTGATCCTCTCCACTCGCTCCCTCCAAAAATGATTTTAAAGTCAAAGTGACTGAAGTTCAAAAATATGAGAATGAGTGAGTAATTGAGTAAATAAATGTATATGCTGCCATATAGGCTCTGTACTTTTAAGAACTGACTAAACTCTCTCTGTTTCAAAATGTATGCAGAAAGTTAAAGCAGTGTTAAGTTGTTATATTCTAGGTTATATCATGGCAATAAATGGAAAGTTGGCAAAAACATTTTCCAAAAATGAGTTAAGTGGCATAACAGTGTGGCTTGGACAGTTGTGTATTAATAGTAAGGAGAGAATCTGAACCACTGACCTCCTTCTCTCCTCAATATTTTTTGTCACAGAAAGGGAAATACATCTTGGACTTTTAATTCAATATGAGTCAATAGCCTGGAATAGCAGAAAAAGAGGAAGAAGAAGAAGAAGAAAAGAAGAAGAAGAAGAAGAAGAAGAAGAAGAAGAAGAAGAAGAAGAAGAAGAAGAAGAAGAAGAAGAAGAAGAAGAAGAAGAAGAAGAAGAAGAAGAAGAGGAGGAGGAAGAAGAAGAGGAAGAGGAAGAGGAAGAGGAAGAGGAAGATGAGGAAGAAGAGGAGGAAAATGTAACTTGAAATTTGTTTTCACTGAGACCTATGGTGTCCATAATGAAAAAGTGAGATCCACAGTATCCATAATAAAACTTTCTTCTATCCTAATCAGACAACATATCATATTCAGTTTTGGGCACCACAGTTTAGAAGGGACATTGACAAACTCAAGAGTGTACTTAATTGACTAATCAGTATGGTTGAGGGTCTTGAGATCATGCCTTAGAGAAATGGTTGAAGAGACTGGAGAAAGAAAGTACTTGGAAACATGTCACTGCCTTCAAATATTTTAAGAACTATTCCCTGAAAAATGAATTTGGTTTTTTCTACTTAACTCTACAGGATAGAGGTAGGTAACATGAATGGAAATCACAAAGAAGCAGATTTAGACACAAGATAAGGAATTACTTTCTAGTTATTAGAACCATTCTAAAATGAAATGGTTTGACCTATAAAATAGTAGCTTGCTATCCTCTGAAAGTTTCCAAGCAAAAGGAAGATGACCACTTGTCTTTCCTTTAAAATGATGATGCTTGTTTAAGAATGAATTAAATTACATGTTTTGTGAGACCCCTGCCAGATTAGATTCAGATTATCTGCTTTTATGATGAGCAAAGGTGAAATCCAGACAAGGTGCTTGAAGAACATTTTAAGGCAAAAATTTATTTCTTTATGAGATCCATTCAGAAATCAAGGGCTCTGTCTTAGAATGAAAAATATTTTGGTAAATTAAGAAATGTTATCACTAAAAGAGATGATGGCAAAAATGACTGCTATTATTACCTTTCCTAACCATATGATAGAGTTGGTAAATCTTCCCAGGAAAGATTTCTTTCCCCAAACTCCACTTTCATTAAATCTGACAAAGTTAGAACTTGAAGGAATAATAAGATTTAGAACTCAATGGGGGTCTTTGGAGATCATCTCATATAGCTCACATTTTACTGCCCAGGAGGCTGAAAATCAGACAGGGTAACATTGCAGGAAGTAGCAGACTTGAGACAGGAACTCCAGAATTCTTTCCAGTATACTCACTTATCCTATCAAATGGAGAAAAAGCTATGAAACAGTGAGGCTGATAAATAGAGTATAAGCAAGAGAACATGGGAAAATATAGGAAAAGAAAGGATTTGTTTTTGCCTAAGCTTAAATACAACTTAAAAATGGCTTTTGGAATTTGGTTGTAGGCATAAAAACTCTTACACAGATTCAACAAGTGCCCAAGGTACACTCACTATAAAAAAAGAAAAAAAAGCTAATATTTATTTTTACATAATCTCTCAAACATTCAGCAAATATTGAATCAAAGTTTGGGAACTATGTTTAGTATTTGTAAGCGGGAACTACAGAAGCAAAACCTAATTCTAGAAAGTATCCAATTAAAAATGAGGATTTTGCTTTGATTCTGTGACAAACAAAAAATTCTACTTAATCAAATCCACAGACATGCCAGAAAAGTGCTTCAGACTATGGAATGTAACCTAGCATAGAGTAGCTATGAGATCATATCTAATTCTGTATCTGTACAGATTTCTGGGTTAAAAATGCATAAGCAGCCAAAGTAATATTGTTGATGATAATAACTAACTAGAAATGATTTTGGTTGGTATGATAAAATCTTAAGACTAACTTGATGAGTCTTATAGCTTGTGACTAAGCAAGATCTTTCCTTAGGTTTTACTCTAGGTGGAGAATGTAGAGGTGATATTAGACAGAATGAGTGTTAGAGTGTGGCAAGTTATGTGTTTTATAGCTTGTTTCCCTATCACCTTTCTTCTTCCTCAAATGCACAAATTACCCTGTCTTTTCTCCTTTTTTTCTGGTATATGGAAAAGGAGAAGGCTTCTGGTGGTAAAAGACCAATCAATGGTCTACAAAGTTAACAGTCCTATCTTTCCTGCACTTTTTCTTCTTGGATTTTCTTACCATAGTAGAGACACAGTAACTTACTGTCCATGTTCTCCCCCAGCAAAAGTCCCAAAGTCCCTCTGTATACACAAACATATATATATATATATATATATATATATATATATATATATATATATATATATATATATATATATATCTTCACATCTCCTTTCACCCTGTTTGAATGTCTTGTCACATATTAAATGTATGGCCTTCGAGAAATTATTTGATTTTTCTCAACATCAGTTCCTTATCTATAAAATGAAAGTGTGGGATTAGATGATTTCTAAGGTACTTTGAAAGGTAATTAAGTAGTTCAGTGGCTAGAGTACTGGGCTTGAAATTAGGAAGACTCATCTTCCTGTATGTATATGTATAAGTATGTACACATATGTATGTATGAATCCGGGAAGGGAAAACTATCAGGATTTCTGGCCAAAATAGAAACAATTGCTATTTACATTCACTCTGAGCCAAATCAGGACCCAAACAATGACCAAGTGAGGATGAAGATATATATTTATAAAGCAATTAAAAGTTTATCCAAGTACTTAAAAAAGACCCCAGCAGATTGTAACCCAGTGAAATAGGTTGAACATATATTAGTATTTTCATCTTATAGTTGTTTAAAGTTAGTCCCTGAGAGAGGAAATGATTTAATTGTAGAATGTGTAAAGGGTCAAGCCTCAGTAAACACAGCTCTCCAGAAAACAGCCCAGAACCTGAGGGTAAGGAACAATAATCTCACAACAGTCAAAATACCTGCTCAGTAAGCACCAATGGTTGCCTCTGACCTCCAAGATCAAATATAAATCCTCTGTTTGGTCTTTAAAGTGCTTATTACCTGTACCTTTCTCCCCCTTTTCTAGACTTCTTGTGCCTTATACCTCTGACTCCTCTCCTCTCTTCCTGCCATTTCTCTTCCATATACTGACACTGGCCCCCTTGCCATCCTTAAAAAGAGACACTCCTTATCCTGATTTCAGGCAATTTCACTGGCTCCATACTTGGGACAACTAGCTGGCACAGTAGATAGAGCACTAGACTCAGGAAGATCTCAAATGTGCCCTCAGATTCTGCTAGCTGTGTGATGCTGGGAAAGTCACTTAATCACTTTTTGCCTCAGTTTCCTCATCTGTAAAATGGGTATGATAATAACATCTTTCTTTCAGGTTGTTGTGAGAATCAAATGAGATAATAATTGCAAAGATCCTGAATCATAGCCAGTATGCTTAAATTTTTCTCCACTCCTGATTTAGGCTTCCTTCAAGTTCTATGTAGAATCCCACCATATTCAGGAAGTTTTTTGTGATTTTCCCATAATTCTAATGCCTTTCTTTTGCTGATTATCTCTATTTATCCTATATATAACTTGTTTGTACATCATTGTTTCATCACACTGTAAGCTCCTTGAGAGTAATGCTTTTCTTTGTAATCCCAACACTGATTATAGTGCCTGGCACATAGTAGGTCCTTAATAAATGTTGACTGACTAGTTTAGAGCTCAAGATTGCTAGAGATAGCACATTGATAGTAGCAAGAAATGACAATCAACAAACTTGGGGATATCTATATATATTTATATATGTATAAAAATTATAAGAAACAGACATGAAAGTTTAAAAAATACAATAGTCTGGAACCATTCAGAAGAGGGACAATGAATTGAACTCAGTTTAACAACCCTAGAGGATTTTACTGTATTACACAGCTTGGACCAATAATTGATATTTATAAGATTGATTCTGAGTCTTTAGAAAAAGCACCATTTGGTCATTGTGTGGGTCCTGATGGACTCAGATTGAATGTAAATAGCAATCATTTCTGCTTTGGCCAGAAACACTGATGGTCTTTCCCTCACAGATTCATTCATGTATTTATTTATTTAGAGTTTTCTTTTTGGATTAGGTAAGAGAGGAGATTCTTTGCCTCAGTTGCTACCTAGCCTTAATCACTGAATGTGCAGCAGCCCTCAGTCATACTGAGACCTGTTAAAGTTTAAAAGTTTAAAAAAGGCCAAGGTCTCCTATTGTACCCAGGGCTTTCTCCAGGAACCTTGATTTATATCTTGTCACTAGACCCAGATGGCTCTGGAAGAGAAACTGAGGCAGAGACTTTGCCCAGCCCTCCCTCCCTCCCTTAAATGCAATTCACTTGCATGTCATGGCATCATCCCCCCGATGTCATGGTCCTCTTTGAGAACAAAGAACACCAACAACAAATCATATTGTATATATCCTGTTTAAGCAGGTGAGAAGAAAAAAAAGTACATGATATAATATAAGAAGATTTTCATTCAAAATTAAAACAAGAAGACTAGGAATCTAAAAGGGCAAGCTTCAGAAAAATTGAAGCTTTATCTAGATAGGATAACTCAATAAAAAAGTTAAATCAGAAAAACGAACCATTAACTTTATTTGCAAGTTTTTTTTTAATATTTCAAATCCTTTTTAGTGTGAAAATTTATACTGAATGAAAAGCAAGTTTTACTTATGTCATTAGCTAAGTAAATCCATCTTGTAGTGCCTCCCTGGCAATTTTTTGGACACATCTTTCATTTTGAAAAACAAACAAAAATACCTTAATATTTGGACCAAATATGTTTTAAGCATGAGTAAGTAGACCTGAAGCTCCTAAATTGTATTTTACCTGTGTCCAATCAAACTAAATGCTACAAGGTCCAGTAAATAGTTTTCTTATCAAAATTTTTCATTTTTTAAAAAAGGAAATAAAATCATTCAAATTTACTGATATTTTAAAAAGTCTGAGCAGAATTGTATCAGTTCTACTCCATAGTGTCTTATCAATCAAGAAGCCATTTTTGAGATCTGCTGTGGTAGTATCATGTAGTTGCTTCTATAATTATTTAAGTGCCTTCTATGTACCAGACATCATGCTAGGTCCTAGGGATATCAAGATGAAGAGTTTGCATTCTACAAGGAAGAATATTGGATGTAGAATCAGAATCAAGTCAAAACCTGGTTTTGTTACTCACATATTTTTAAATTTCATCTTCATTATTAGCACTTTTTTTTTCTACTGTAAACAATCTACAAAACAACAAATTGAGCTCAGATTCGTAATGGCTTCCTATTTCCTAGATGGCAAAGTGGATACAGTGACGGGTATAGAGTCAGAAAGACTCATCTTACTGCATTCAAATCTGAACTTGGACACTTAAGTTGTGGGACCCTGGGCAAGTTCCTTCACCCTGTTTGTCTCAGTTTTCTCATCTCTAAAATTATCTGGAGAAGGAAATGCCAAACCATTCTAGTGTCTTTGCTAAGAAAACCCCAATGGGATCACAGAGAGTAGATTTTCACAATGAAACTTTAATTGACTCTTTGGATCTGATTCCTACATGCCTAAGCCTTTTGCCTATGTAGATCTCGGTTTCCTCGTCTGTAAAATGAAAGTGTTAATGGTCAGTTCTATCAATCTCACCTTTAGCTATTGACAAATGTATAGAGATGTTAAGTATACAACATCCAGTTCTTAGATTAAGTCCTATGATACATTTTAACTTTCTTCACTTTCAGAGCCAAAAGGACAAATCATCAAGGACTAGCCACCAACATATAGTTCTTAAAAACTCAGTATCACGATTTGTTAAAACTGGAAGAAATATTGCAGACCATCTGGTCTGAGGGAATCATTTTATAAAGAGGAACACTAGCTGTGGAAAAGAGACCTGACTTATTTATTTATAGCTAGTTAGAGCAGAATGAGGATTACAGACCATTGTCTTTTTCTATTGTGCCTTGCAACCTCTCACAAATGAGTTCTATCAGAGAATCTCAATTGGAAAGACCCTCAGACACTCTGCTCTACCTTAAACCTGAATAGGAATTCTCTCTACAAAATTCTTGACAAATGATCTGCCATTATCTACTAAAAGACCTCCAGTGATAGGGAACCCATTACCTTCCTTGTAAGAGCAACCTATTCCAATGCTGGACAGCTCAAAATGTTGAGTTGTTGTTGTTGTTTTTTTTTGTTTGTTTGTTTGTTTTGTTTTTTTTGTTTTTGTTTTTGTTTTTTTTCTGCCTAGTTGAAATCTTCCATTTCTCCTAATTTGTGTGACTTTGGGTAAGCCATTTAAACTCCCCAAGGTTCAATTTCCTCATTTGTAAAAGGAGAGACAAGAACAAGGTGACTTCTGAAGCTTTCCAGGTCTAACTCTGCAATGCTGTGAAAGTACTTGAAGTCAACTGTCATCTTCCCTCCAATCTCCTCTTCTCCTGATTAAATATTTCCTATTCTTCCAAAACTTTTAGATCATGCCTTTAAACCACCCACAATCCTCAGGATTTTGTCACCTTCCTCCAACTACTACTACCTTTGTTGTTATTCAGTCATTTCAGTTGTGTCTCTTTGTTACCACATTTGGGGTTTTCCTGTCAAAGATTCTGCCATTTTCTTCTCCTGCTCATTTTATACATGAAGAAACTGAGGCAAATAAGGTTAAGTGACTTGTAAGTATAAGAATTCCCTGATATGAACTTAGAAAGATGAGTCTTTTTGATTTTAAACCAGGCACAACTATCAATTTTGCTACCTTTAAGTCCTTTAAGTGCTTCCCTTTAAGTCCTTCTTACAAAGCCCTCCCTAATACCTCTTAATTCCAGTGCTTTCTTTCTCTTAATCACTTCTGATTTATCCTCTATGTAACTTGCTTTGTATATATTTGTTTTCATGATGTCTCTCCCTTTGGATTGTAAACTATTTGAGGGCAGAAACTGTCTTGCTTCTTTTTGTATCCCTGGGACTTAACACAGTGCCTGGCACAGAATAGACACTTAATAAATGTTTTTTGAATGGAATAAAGAGGCACCTCTATTCCTTTTACCCTCCTTACTGTCCTGTCCAAAACATGTTCCATTTTTATCAATGGCATTCACAAAATTAGATGATCAGCACTACAAACTATCATCTGGATATTTTTGACTAAGGCAGACCGTAGCAAATTGATCACAACATCTAACCTTGGATACTAAATCTCTGCTAATACAGTTAATAAAAGTACATTCTCTTTTTTGACTTCTATGTCACCTTATTGTCTTACGTTGAGCTTATAGTATATGATAATCCCCAGAACATTTTTACACAAACTTTATCTACTCATTGTCGTCCTATCTTGGACTTGTAATCTAACTTTTTCTCTTTAACTCTTTATAAGACTTCATATTTTCTCCTATCAAATGTTTCCTTCTTATAGTTGGTCCATTATTTCAGCCTACTGAGATCTTTTTAGATTTTGATTGTGTTGTCCAATATATTTGTTTTCTCTTTCAAATTTCTGTCATCTGTAAATTTGATAAGCATTCTATCTATGCCATCATGTGCATTTATTATCTTATTTGTTCCCTGTTGTTTATTGTGTTTATGGTATAGAATTCTAAATGAGCACTTTGCTTTATAAGACCTGTTGTCTGGGTTTGTAGAAGGAGGGAAAAGGGAGGCTTTAAGAAAATCACACTTGAGAATAAGTTATTACAATTCGTGACAAATAGATCACTAGCTGGCTAAAAAATCAAACTGATATAAGAAGGCAGAAAAACAGACCTTGGAACTAACACAAGCTCCCCGTTCAGGTGGCCCATTCTCTGAAGCTTCTGGGGTCAACTAAGAAATATATAAAATTGTTTCAATCTGACAGCATTAGCAGTTCAGCACATTTTCATGACAGGACCCTCACCCTACTCTAACCATGTTGTTGTGACTATCTCAGGAAGAATCAACAACACAATATTCTCCAGCCCTTTGGAAACAAACTTAAGTCTTCACCAGCTTGCTTCTCTTGCCCTTTAAATCTTCCAGTGTGATTGATAACGCTTGAAGGGTAACACTGGGAAGGATGTAAAATACTGACTCATAGGTACAGGTTCCAGGAACTTCTGAGGTACAGCAAGTATCATACTAAGTTTACTTAATTGACTTTGGGGGGGTTCCTTTGAATTATTAATGGTTAGAACTTTCTTTGCTATACTATTGTGTTTAAATACACTTGTGTGGTCTCAGTCCAATGATGGGGGCTGCTTTCTATGAGAACTAGTAATGTGGAACACCAATTTGACAAAATAAAGGAGAATAAAATAGACATTATGAATAAAATATGTAGGTGGAAAAATGTATAAATGATCTGGGGGATGCTGACACAATAAAAAGTCCTTGTAACTGCCCTCCAGGCAAAATACATATTTTCAAAACCTGTAAGTTCTATACATTTTTTTTAAAAAAATTACCTTCCCCTGTGACCTAGGGCAACTATACATGCATTAGACATAGATCATTCCTAAGTGTCATTGGCCTTTTGTGACTACAGCATCAATTTCCCTGAGTTCTAAGTTCATTTTCTGGCCACACAAATGCACTCACACATGCACACACACACACACACACACACACACACACACACACACACACACACATCCGTGCTGTTAGGTTGCCTTTTTTTCTTCATTTAGCATTTGGCATCAGCTTTTAATATAGCAGTACTACAATTCAAGTCAATTGTGAGCACTCTCAACTTGTAAACCCAGTAATAGGGCAAGACCTGGTCTCAACACCTTCCTGACCTCCATACTTAGGTCAGAAAAGCAAGAATTTCCCAAAAGGCATTTACAATGCTATGTGATCAATCCAGTTATCCTACTTAGTTTGGCATAAGACTATGAGAGGGGAAAAAAGCATAGTCTCCAAGATTCCTAAAATCCCCCTCCTTCTAGCAGTGCTGTCACTTTAATTATGGAATCCTTTGGCTTCCTAGATGTGACCTGGAAAGTATCACCATAGTTATTCCAGATGCTGGAAGAGACTGAAGAGATTATTCTGGAGTTTACCAGTTTAGCAATTTTTTTTAAAGTTTGGCTTTAGTACTAGAGAGAAAGAGAAATTGGAAGAATTCTTCCATCTTGTATGTCACTAGGAAGGAAGGGCTATGTGCAGAGTCAGCCAAATGCATCTGATCGATGGTAACACTGGGACAGTGTTAATTTAGCTATTTCTGGAGTCTGACTCAGTCCAACCTCCTTTGGATTTGCTTGGCCTCTTTTGAAAGTCAGGTTGCAGATTTCACGACCTAATTATAATATTAATTAATTTATAATCATACTTTATAATTAATTAGACTATAAGGGAAGAGATAATCTTTTAAAAATATTTCTTATTTTAGAAATATTTTGTTGATATTCTATCTCTATCTCTCTATATATTTATAGCTATATGAATGTATCTATCTCACTGTTACTTCCCAATTGAACCCTCTTCCTATAATAAAGAAGAATCATTAAGCAAAACAAGTCAATATATAACCTATTTTTGAAAATGTCTTCCTAATTTTATACTTCTCTTCTAAAAGGTAGAAGCATATGTGAAGGCATCTTCTTCAAATTGCTTGAGAGGAATCCAGAACATCTTAGAACCTGGAAGCAAGTTACTTTGCCTACATGTTAAAATACTGAGATTTTAAATTTTTTCCTTATAATGGTGTAGTGTAATAAAAAGAACTCGGGCTAAAATTTTAAAAAGTTTAAGTCTTCGCTCTGTTATTTGCCAGTCATGAAACCTTAGGCAAATCTTTGAACCACCAAGTCCTTGTGTATAAAATGGAGCTAAAAATGCTTGAATTGAACCTAAAATCGGAAGAACTGAATTTAAATCTTAGAGACTTAGTACCAGTGTGATCTTGGACAAGTCACTTATTGTATGTTTATTTTACTTTTCTCAGTTGTGAAATGAAAACAATACAAGATTATTGTGAGAACAGATGAGATAATATGTATAAAGTACTTAGCATGATGTCTGGCATATAACAAATGCTGAACAAATGCTGCTCCCTTCTCATCCCTTCTGATCTAACTCCCACATTTTTTAGGGAGGAAATGAGGTCCAAAGAAATTAAATGCACAAAGTTACCTAAGAAATAAATGAAAGCTTGACCTTGAATGCTGGTCCTCAGATTCCAAATTCCTAGTATCGTTAGATAACACTTTGTCCATTGTCACTGTTGTTCAGTTATTTTGGCTGTCCTACACTTTGTGACCTCATTTGGGATTTTCTTAGCAAAGATACTGGAATAATTTGTAATTTCCTTCTCCAGCTTATTTTACAGATAAGGAAACTGAGGTAAACAGGAGTAAATGACTTCCACACAACTAGTCGCACAACTAGTAAGTGTCTGACCTCAAGAAAATTAGTCTTCTTGACTCTAGACCTGGTGCTCTATCCACTATACCATCTAGCTGTTCTACCTTGCTCACAATATAAGGTGAATTATATTATT
This sequence comes from Sminthopsis crassicaudata, assembly GCF_048593235.1. Taxonomy (NCBI): domain Eukaryota; kingdom Metazoa; phylum Chordata; class Mammalia; order Dasyuromorphia; family Dasyuridae; genus Sminthopsis; species Sminthopsis crassicaudata. The sequence goes on along the minus strand of NC_133618.1, from coordinate 238,337,241 downwards.
AAAATTAATAATGATCATTAAACATCATAAATAATGAATGTACCAAATTAGAGATTTTGAAGCATTTTCATCATAAAAACCCAAAGGCAGATAGTACAAATACAATTATTCTCACTTTACAGATAAGGAAACTAAGAGCAGGAGAAATGATAATTCCTTAGCTTAACTAGGAACTCAAAACTTGAACCTGAATTCTCTGACTTCAATTTTTATATTATTTCTACTATAATGGAAATATTATATTTCTATTAATATAATATAAATGTGTCGGTTAATTCTATAATTTTTCATAGTTCATAATGTAAAGGGTGTCCTAAAAGTCTTAATTCAGTTTTAAGCTATTAAGCTATTAAGGTTATTAAAACCTAAATTTGACTTGACTTATAAATATATCATTATACACACACACACACACACACACACACACACACACACACACACACACATATATATATGTCTGTCTATATATTTATGTGAGTATGTATTAATGTATGTACTACAAAGTAAATTGTGTAAGTAAAAGAACTTTAACATTATAGATGATTAAATGAAGGTTCAGGGAAAGAAAGTGACCTATCCAGAGACCCATAGCCAACAAGTTCCAGTTGGGATTGAAGCAATGTTGCTATTTTTTTCCCATTACACTATAACAATTCTTGTGTCTAGCTTCCATTAAAACAATAACCATTAAAAATCCCCAAATTCATTTTTAAAGCCTCCTGAATACCCTAACAACATCTTTAAATCCCTTTCCAATTATGCTGATTAAGAGCAAAATGTGGAACAATCCCCAGGTTTACTAATAAATCAAAGAAGATTTAAAAATTGTTTTTTGCCTAACTGAAAACTTTTTCTAATTAAGCAATTAAAACTCAACAAGATAGACATCAACAGTGATTAAAGGTCATTTGAATGGAGGAAAGAACCCAGAAATCTGTTGTTGAAGTAGATACATGATGGCTAAAGTTGTGAAATGCTGTTAACTGTTGGTACATCACTGTCCTTTCCCCACCTTGCTTCTGCTGGGAAAAAAAAAAAACAACCTTTAATAAACATATTTGCTGACTTTAAGTTAATTGATGTACAGGATTTCCATGAGTTCAAGGATACAATCATGGGCATCATTACTTCATATGGTACAATTGATATGAAAGGAAGAAGAGGATGAATAATCAAGTCGGCCAGTGTTTCCTGTGTGCTAGGTATTGTGCTTAAATTCTCAAGAAACTTAGAATAGAAAGGTACAAATAATCCCTCCCAATAAAGTGCTCACAATCTAATGGGGGAGACATGCAAACAATTATGTGCACAGGAGATAGATAAGAGAAAAATGGCAGGCAATCACAGAGGGAAGGCATTAGTAGTGAAGAGGATTGGGAAAAGCTTTTTATCCAAAGCTGGATGTTAACTTATAATTAAAGCCAACAAGCAAAAAGGTGGAGGAACATTCCAAGCATGAGAGCCAGGTAGAAGAAATACATATTGTGTAGGCCTAAAGACATAAGACAGATGATTTGTCTGTTTTTGAAGAACTCTCATCTTTATTTCAAGCTCTTTGAAAAGGGAGAATGTGGTTCCTGCAGGATTCCAAAGCTCCTGTTTTGGGTAATGAGATAGGGGCTTGCTCAGCTGGAGGTAGATTGATGGATGTCCCTTAAATTTTCAGGCAGTAGCTGGTGTTGAGATGAATCAGGAGCCTCCCATTTCAGGCAAGTTGCTCAAGGAGACTGGGAGTTATTAAATCCTTTGCTCCTTCATTGAGACCATACAACTGACACAGCTTAATTGTTTTGACTGGGATAGTGTCTCCACCAGCGGGGTTGATATCTCACTCTGGTCTCCTTCCTGGAAAAGCAATCTCTCCAGAATGGTCAAGGAAACCCTGTTCATCATATTAGCAGTCAGCTGCAGGAATATCAGGTTGGGAAGGGGGGATGACTGGCTTCTCTGTTTAGGCAACAAGGGTTTTTTCTTGGAAATGATTATGTTTGTCTCATAAAGGAAGGAGAGCTAAATTATATTCATCTCTGCAGATACAGAAAATAATAATAATTTCTAGGAAAATGAGGGTTCATGAAAAAGTTGTCTTTCCCTTTCTGAATTCTGTACCTCCCCTCTACTAAATACACATAAACACCACACACACACACACACACACACACACACACACACACACACACACAGAGTTTTCTGATTTTTTGCTAGCCTCAGAGTATGCCAAGGTCTGTCCATGTGTTATTTTATGTCTCTCCCCCACACCCCCAGTTAATGTTTACAAATTGAGAAAATGGCTGAAATCTGGCACTGTTATTACATATTCATGTCATGTGAGACCACAGGTAAATATGAAAATCTGGACTGGCACAAAGATTGATCCAACACAGATAAATTACAAATTAAAAAAAAAAAATTAACAGAAACCAATCTGCCTCAGAACGCCACTTGCCAGCATGAATCTCTATGGTAACTGAACTCTCAGTGGCCTCCCAGGGGTATTCAACTAGTGGGTTTCTTTTTTTTTTTTCTTCCCTTTTCAAGGAAAGTTCTCAAAACTGATTTAAATATTATGATATTCTCATCTCCGAGTGCTAAATGGGAGATGTATTCATGTTGGCTATGGTGGCTTTTCAAACATATACTTTTCTTCCCATAAATGCCATTGCAGTAAAGGTGAAATATTTCCTAATAGAAGGCTCCATTTAAATCTGAAACTCAAGGCTGGGGGGACAGATCTGAGCTTTTAGAAACAGCTGGGTTAAAGGTTGCCAGGCAACTAAATTAACCAATAGTAGACAATAAAAGAGTAAATAAATAATAAACAAACAAATCCATGGGGAAGAAGAGACAGAAATGTAGCTTTCTTTCCTTTTTATTTTTACATTCATTTGATAGTATTTCCTCTCTTTTTGGTATGGTATTGGATTACCATTTGCTACATGAATTTTATCGAAGTTGTTTGCCTAACATGTTGGTTTCAGGTCAATTCTTCTTTTTATTCAATTTCCCTCTGTCCAGGTCCAAGGCATATTTAATCCAGAAGGACAACCACATTTTCCTGAAAGGAAAAATGGAGGCAAAAGAAGAAACCAGGTTTTCTCATCTCCTCCCTTCCTTGCTCAAATTTCCACTCAAATCACAATAAAGAATTTAACTGGATTTCAATAATAAAAGAAGGGAATAAGCATGAAAAGGCAGCTAGTATAAGCCAGGAACTAAGCTAAGCATTTTACAAATATTATTTCATTTCATCTTTGAAACAATCCTAGTAAGTAGGTGCTACTATTACCCCCATTTACAATTGAGGTAACTGAGGTATAAAAGACTTGCCCTGGGGTAAATAACTAGTAAGTGTGTGCCATTTAGACTACCCAGACTGAGAGGTTTTGCACTTTCAGAAATTTCCTTTAAGTTTAACCATTTGACTAATTAATGAAAATTTTTAAACATATGCTTTATTTTATTTATATGTGGGGCTAATCCCAGAACACTAATTATATTCATTTATACATTCATTAACATTATACTTATCTGTTTAACCATGGGAGAAATCTTTTAAAAAACAAACAAAACAAAAACGTGTTATTATTGCCATTCGATCCAAAAGTATTTATTAAGTGCTTGCCATATTCTCGGCACTGGGCTAAGCAATGGGGATACAAATAAAAGCAAAAATAGCCCTGTCCTCAGGGAGCCTACATTCTAATGGAGAATTGAACATAGGTATAAATCATTAGGTACAAGATAAATACAAAATGGATGGACAATTTCTAATTATTAATAATAAACAGAACTAAAACCAAGGAGAAAAACCTTTGCATTATATCTATTAGAGAGTCAGAATGTTATATTTTAGATTTTTAAAGCTATACAAACCCTTAAGGTACATTACAGGAATATCAGAAAAGGATGAAAAAACTGGACTATCAGTACAAAGAAAGGATACGAAATGCAAGAAGCAGTTCTGCCCACGTGGCTCACTACTCCAGAGGGCGAATGCTTCTTCTGAGTCTCTGATCCAGCAGCAGAAGAAAATGGTTAAGAGCCATCAGGGCAGACTAATCCTGTATCTTCTCATGTGCTAACAAGCATAAGATTTGTCAAGAAAATAATCTATTCCAAGTGATCATTAAAATCTGCCATTTTCAAGACTGTGCTAACTTCCATCAGAATTTTTAAATAAAAAAAGAAACTCATAAAGCACAAGATGTTTGGAGTGATCTGATGATACTCTTGACTTTAGAAGGCATACAGTATTATGTAAGCACCTTAGTGATTTTGCAGATCTAGAACTGGCATGCAACTGGAAGGCCTCTTGGGCATATCCATAAGTTTGACATTTACCGAACTTGTTTGTTTGTTTTCTCATCAAACTCTTTTAAAAATAATTTTGCAGAAACTTCACCAGTATGAAATTCTACCAAAAATATTGGATCAATTTTACTGCAGGCCAGAGTTTAGAATAAGTTCTTACTGTATTTGTTGAGTGAAATAAACATTTTGTTAGTAAAGGCTCTTTGGCAAATAGCTATCTGGGATGGCACAGATTCAGCAAAGTTCCATCGGCAAGGAATTAGCCTAACAGCATGGGGGAAGTAGAGAAGATACACCCTGGGGAGCAGAAAATGTTTAGCAAGGTTTGTTGTTTTTAGCTTTAAGATTTTAAGTATGAAACCTTAAAATAATGAAATAACATTGGAGAGGAATGTTCAGTAAACAGTATAGATTTTGTTTCATATGAAAAAGAAAAAATCACCTGGAATCTGTGATCTGTGGTGAACTGTGAATTATCATAGGAAGAAACTCTGAATTGAAATCCCCTAATTAAATTCTTCGATGTTCACTAGTAAATAAGCAAGCACTGCTGAACTCCAAGTGTTGAGAGAACACTTGCTGTGTGGAGTGAAAGGCCAACGACTGCTTCTTTATTAAGCTTGATACATATAGTGAAAACATATTGACTCATTACTTGGCATTTCTGAAAACCAAAGAAAGCAAAATGGAGAGCTATGGGGTGTGGGTGGGGTGTTAGAGAATGACCAGGTATGTTTAAGCTAGAAAATAAATAATACACCATTAAAAAAAAATGCCAAATGGGAAAAAGGATGCCAAACAGGTTTAGCAAAGTAAATTAAAATATTTTTCTGAGGAGTGCAGACCTATGCAACTAAGCAACAACTTTCATAACTTAAAGGAACTGTATTTTTTTTTTTAACTAAAAAAAGAATAATTGGAACCTCAAGTTTTTTTGATTTTCCAATATGGTTAAATGAGAAGAGCTGTCCCAAGAAGCTGGAAGGCCAGAGGTCAAGATGTGATTCTGACATTTATTAGCAACTCTATGTCGGAGTTTCATTTTCCTTGGTAAAATGAAAGGTTTTGATCTTTCAGAAGTCCCTACCAGCTTTCAGATCTTGTTTGAACGTCTTTCTTAGATATGGCAACTTATGATCTGATGTTCTCTTTGCTATCATGAACATCCTAGACCATATTCAAACATCAAAGCTTATGATTAGAGAGGGTAAATACATTTACCAACCAAAAAAGATTCAGTTGGGTCTCCATTTTCACACAGAAGAGTGAATTATTTTCTCCAGAAATTAAAATCCTTATAGCTGGCTCTAGATTATATACCTGGATACCTCCAATTTGCACAATGCCATCAAGATTCTACTTCTGGTCAATTTACCATGCCAGTGACACATCCTTTAAAGCACAGAAATTTTCAGGCTTGAAATAGGGCTATTCCATCTAAAATAGGGGCACCAATTCTAAAAAAAAAAATTCATTTTCTGAGAATTCATTCCCTCCATTATACCTTGAGCACAAGAAAAAAAGATACAGAAATAGAAGACACAAATACAGAGAGAGTGAAAAAGAAAGTGAGAGGACAGACATAAACATAGAAACATAGAAAAAGAGAGGAGATCTGAATAAAGTAGTATGTAGGGTGTTATTTGAGCAAATCAGATCATCATAGACTAGGGAGAAAGTGGGATTGTTATCGATTAGAGGTAATAATACACATTTACATACTCTGTTAGTAGTAGCAAAGCATTTTCCTTTTAACAGTCATATGAGCTATGCATTACAAATTTTGTTATTCCTTTTTTTAACAGAGGGGAAAACTGAAGCTCAAAATAAAAGTTAAATAATTTCCTCATGGTCCTAATAAGGGACAGCATTCAGATTCATGTATCCTGATTACAAATTCATCACTCTTTCTATCATACTATTCTGAATGTCTTATTATTTTTATTATTCATTTAACTATGAAAGGATCATAGAATCATAGAATTTAGATTGGGAAAACCTTAAAGACCATCTGGTCCAACCCCACCATTTTATAAATGAAAAACAAAAACAAAAACAAAAAAAAAAAACAAGATTAAGTGAATTTCCCAGAATCATATAACAAAACATATAATCTAAGCAGCATTTGAATGCAGCTCTTCCTGAATATAAGTAAGTCTAGTATTGATTCAGATGTTAAGTGATTGATTTACTAATATGGTTAAGTGAAAAAAGCTCTACACTGGTCTCTAGGAGGCCAGGGTTGAAGTCATGGCTTTGCCATTTATTAGAAGAGTTACTGTGAATAAGGTCACAATATCAATCAATGGAAATCCTAGCATTAGCTCTATTTACTCTTTGGCTTCCACCATGGCAGTATTAATGGCAAATTTGGGGCTAGTTAGTGATTTAATTTTATGTACCTCACAGTGCTATGTGGTATACATTTACTTTCTTAAATTAAAATGAATTAAAATTTGCTTTGGTCAGAACCTATTTTGAGAACTTTTTGAAACCCCATGAGACAAGTGGAGAAGCTCTAAAAAATCATGGTAACACGGCACATATTTTAATTTTTGGTTTTGGATGATTTGTCTTTATCACAGTCCAGGCTCTATCCCATCGATCTGCTGCTGAATTTGAAGGAAATTCAGGACAAAGGTTTCTCGAGGATATATCAAAATGCCAAAGGAGCAACATCCTGGAAAAGCAATACCTTTTTTCTTATCTTCATTTATATCCTAGTTTCCCCTAATTAGGGAGGAGAAATGTTCTAAGCCACAGAGAGTGAATTCCCCCAATTCCGAGAAATGCTCCTTCATTTGAACAAACCCCAAATCTCTGGACTTTCAAAAGCCACGGAAATTCTGACCTGAGCTCAGAAAGAAAGCATGTCATTTAAAGAAATTCAGACAAGAGAGCTGTATAATGAGAACTAAGCAGAGCACGATGAGAGGAGAAACTGTTCTCAAGATTAATACCCATCAACCTACTTTGATAATGATTTCCCTATATACTAAACCACAGAGACTCTCTGAGCTAGTCACTGTAGTGGGTATTAATGAATTCTTGAGCCTATTCCATGAATATCACCTAATGCCATGACCAGTTAGTAACCCTTAAGGCATTCTTAGAAACCTGGGAAGATGGGCTTCCCTTGATGAAGCACTTATTAGAGAGTTTCCATTTGAAATTAGATTAACCTTTCCAAAGGAGTCTGGGGACAAAACCAAACTATGGTGTAGCAGCAGGAGATAAGGCTCAGTTCAACTAAACAGGAGAGAGCTGGACTGCCATTGACATCCATGCTTCTTAAATGCTGGATTCTCTCACATCACAGAGTGGGTGCTCAGGGAATCTGCTTCAAGAATCTAAAACAAAAGGAATCTTCAGAAACCTCTTGAATGGGAGCCTCAAGCAATAGAGACCACTGGAGTCCCTACCCAATCAAGACCTCTGTGACTGGAGGGAGACTTAATACTCTCTCCACCTTTAAGATGTGTTGAAAATCCCACTGTTAAAAGAGAAAGTTCAGAAATAAGAACTGAAAAAGGGGATTACTGCAGGTTCCTCACAAAAAGGATTAGCGGATTGAGGAGTAAAAAGATCAAAAAGACTTATATTGAAAAGGCTCTCAGAACCTCTTCATAAGCTGAATTTTTTTTTTTAATAGAGCCTGTAACTCAGCTGCTGGGCTTTGCAGCCACCTTTCTCAATTAAACACATTCTAAATGCGAATTAGTATCAGGAGCTGAGGGCCCTGATGCCTTGCTTCATTACCAGTTGAAAGTACAATGAAAATGACACAGGAATTCAGAGTTCTGACCCAGTTGTATTCTGCTTGCCTAGTGAAAGAACTCTGAAACTTTTGACTTAACTTTAATTGCAACAACTTTTTTTTTTTTTTTTTTTTTGCAGGTATAAAAAAATTTAAGTCTATTTTGTACATTTCTTTATCTCATCAGACCCTTATAACGGTCTATCAGATAAGTTAGGTAAGACATTAGATTTTCATTTTACATGCAAGGAATGTTGAAGTAATTTGCTTATGGTCCTGTGGCAGATTTGTGGAAGACTCAAGACGGTTTACATCTCCTGACCCCCATTCTACTGGACCACCTAAGCCAGAGACAAAAGAAATAGCTGAGATTCTTCCAGTCTGATAATAATGATTCCTCACCATAGTGGCCTTAGAACTTTTTAGATTTGTATCAGTAAGAACGCTGAGCAGCCTATTCTGAAATTACATGATCAGAGTAAAAAGAAATGGAAAGTTATATAATTCAAAGTGGTCCAGTTACCTAGAAATATCCTGAGAGAACAATGTCATCAGAATAAAGCTAGACACTTATAGTCCTTTGGAAATCCTTTGGGAAAGAAAATATTCTTTTTATATGCCATCACCACCTTTCCCACCCAGAAATAATCAAAAACAAACAAACCAAAAAAATTCTGACCTAAACCAGTCCTCCCCACCTTCATCTCCCACATTTTCTGACAATTGAAGGACCAAATAAAATAACAAATTTTATGTATGATGTGATATAGTATAAAAAGTTTTGGATTTGGAGTGCCAAGACCTCTCTTCAAATCTTGACTTTGCTACTTATTCTCTGGATGAGCTTGGACCTTTCTGGCCCTTGACTTCCTCACATAAAATGAAGGTGTTTGATTTGATGACCTATGTTTATGCAAAAATTCAACCAGGTTCTTTTCAGTTTGCATTTTACATTTTTGCATTCATTTACATTATTTCTTTGGACTTTGGTTATCATATTAGTCTTCTCATTAATTCAAGTGATATTATTTTAAAAGAACCACAATATGGATTATAGCTAACACTTACATAGAATATCCTGTTTATCAGATACTGTGCTAAACACTTTTGCAATAATTATCTCATTTGAGCTTCACAAGAATCCTGGGAGATAAATGGTATTATTATTCCCATTTTACAGGTGAGGAAACTGAGGCAAACAGAAGTTAAATGACTTACCTAGCTTCACACAACCATGAGGTCAGTATATGAGAACTCAGCTCTTCTTGACTCCAGCTTTGGATTCTATTTACTATGGCAACTAGCTGCCTCTCTGATTATTTTCCTTTCTATAAAACCCTGCAGAGCAAGGTTTGCTGCTTATCACCACAAAAAACTCCTCTATTACCTTTGAGAACCCCATGTCAGAGGAACACAAGCTCAGGCAGGTCCTTCCAAGTTAGAAAGGCTGTAAGTGATGTCCAGTAGAGTATCTATTTATAGTTTGAAGATTAACCAAAAATAAAGAGTATGGAGAAGCCCCAGAATTGCAGGTTACCAGTGGTTGAAGCATTAGATTTGGGACTGAGAAGATCTGGTTTTGAGTCTCTCCTCTGACTTTATGTGGCATGTGCTTATGGGCAAGGCAGTCATTTTCTCTGAGTCCCACTTTCCTCTTGTTTAAAATGACAATCTCTAATATGCTTTTTAGCTTTAAATCCATGAACTTATGAGATCTTCCTTGGTAAGAATGACTATACCAATGAAATGACTGATCTTGAAAAATGAAAGGAATACCTATAATATACATGTTGGTAGATTTATTAATGGGTTTGATTTTCTGGAAAACAATTTAATATGATATTCCAAAAAAGAAAAAAAGTGACTGAATTGTTCATACCCTTTCACCCAGAGATACCACTATTGAGCATGTACATAAGAAAGTCAAAGAAGGGATAGAAAACTATAACAAAATATTGACAATGGCATTTTGTTTAGCACATAAAAAGGATGGAGAATAAAACTGGATCCATGAAAGTGGAAATAGAATGAGTGCTTTTAGACTAGGGAATGACTGAAAAAAATGTAGCATGTGAAGCAGAATGCAATATTGTTACCCTACAAGGCTTTAGAAATGAGTAAACTTGGGAAATTGTCTATGTACTCAGGTGGAGTGAACAAAAGAGAACCAAAGGCACTTCATAGAACCACTATTATCCAAACATTATAAAACCTTAAAACACATTAGAATTTAGATAAATGTAATGACCAATCATGAATTCAGTGATCTGGTAGTGAAACATACTGTTGTGGTAGATTATGGTAGTCCAGTGGGTAGGGGTAGACAATACTGCAAACACTGTAAGAGCCATTGATTTATTTTGTTTAATTATTTTTCTTTGCCATAGGGAGGATTTCATAAAAGGACATTATTGGGAAGTGACACTATTGTAAAAAAAAAACAGCATTAATAAAATATTATTATTATTTTTTAAATGAAATAGCTACATCCTTGATATGGAAATTTATTTTGCATGCTTACATGTATAACCTGTATCAAACTGCTTGCTGGCTCAGGGAGGAGAAAAAGAAGGGAGGGAAAAAGAGAATTTGGAACTAAATTTTAAAAAATGAATGTTAAAATTATTTTTATATGTAATTGGGAAACTAAAATATTATTTTTAAAAATAGAAGTATTACAAATAAGATGCATGATATTCCTCATCACTTTTTTTTTTCTAGGGACTCATGAGGTCACAGAAATGAATAAACTTCCATGGGATTCACTAACCCAAAACAAGCCCAGAATTTAGAACATAATGGGTTGGAGTAACTTGCTTTTATATTGGGAAATCTACATGAAATGTTCCATTCAGAGTTGACTCTAAATTTGATATAATCCACACAAGGTTGTATAACGGCCCTATTAAATTTAGTGAGGGGTTCTGAGACTGCATAGTGGAATTGGTTTGCCATCTAAACATTGCAAATTGCTAGGTTAAAATAAAGATAAGCAGACACACTTTAAAGATCTCTTCCTTACTTAATTAAAAAATGTCTATTTCCTCAAGCATTTGAAAAATGAGTAGCACATCATCTTGAAAGGAAGAGGGAGAAAGAGCTCAGTTTTCTCACCTAAAGATTCAGATCCAAATAATTTAACAGTTAAATATATATTTAAAAGTGGCTTTACCCAGAGATTACTTATCAATCTTCAATCAATCAGCAATTATTTACTATGTGTGTGCAAAGGGGCAGGGCCAACAGTTAGATGTTCCTGTCCCTGCTCAAATGTAATTTCTGCCATGTGACCTTCCTGAAATCTTTCACACCTCTCATATGATACTCATCATATATTGTGACTTATCATAGCCATTTATGTACACAGATTCCCTTCTCCAGATTGAAACTCCTGATGAACAGGAATACTTTTTTGTATTCTATATGGTGCCTTGAACAGGATTCTCAATAAATATTTGTTGAGTGAATGAATGAAATAAAGTAAATGTTATAATCTCTGCCCTCAAGGAAGTTACAATGTATAAACAAGTGTGAAAATACCAACTGTATCACACATTAGTGAGCAAAGATGTATCTTCAGTGTCTAGATCAGTTTCAGCCTGAAACATACAGACGCCTGGCACCCAACATGTGCAAGAGTTTCATAATGAGTCAGGAGGTGGGGGTCTTAAATGAAGAGTAGCAAAGGTCTGCCTTAGAAACAGATCATGCCTTGAGTTCAGATCCTGGCTGATAATAGCAAGTATTTGTATACCACTTTAAAGTTTGCAAAGTAATATATTTGCGTGTGTGTGTGTGTGTGTGTGTGTGTGAGAGATTTATATTCAATTTTTTTTCCTCACGTGAGCCTCACCACAACACTGGGAGATAGCGCTATTATTCCCCCCATTTTCTAGATGAGGAAACTGGGTATACAGACATTAAGTTCAGGGTCATACAACTAAATATCTGAAGCAAGGTTTTGGTGGGAATTCTGGTGTTTCTGACTCCCAGAGCAGCACGCCATTTCCGCTTTCCTCTCTATTTCCTGTTTACCACCCGGAAACCCTTCCTTTTTCTGAAAGTCCGTTCCCAGCTTCTGAAGACCTCACACTAGGTCCTTCTAGCGCCACATCTGTGATCCTGAGGAATGTGACCCTGAATCTTGGGACTTCTTTTCCCCTCAAGACCGTTATAATCTCCTTCCCAGCTCCTTTTCAGGCTCTAACTTTAAAGTTGATTGCTTGCTCTCCAAGAGCTGCCGCCTGACGGGATTTTCCTTTTAATTAGCACATTAACCATAGTAACAATACTGCTAATAATTAATAAGCAGCTCACCCTGTTTAGGAGCAAATAAAAATGGCAAGAAGTCAATGTTAATTTAAAAAATGCTTGTAAACACAAATCTGGAAAGGCCAGTAATAATGACCTTCTGGTGTTATTAGCAATTGTGACGTTATAATAGGTTAAGAACAAAAGCATGGGAGCTACGCAAAGGTAAATACAACAGTAAACGCTGCTTATTAAGCTCGGATGGCAGCCTTGAAAGGTTGTGGGTGAAATATTAGGACGCTGTCCCTTTAAAAGCCAGCCTCTCCACTCTGCGGCGGACCCCTGGGCAGCCAAACCGGAAGTTACTTGAAGTCGGTGCCAGGAATGTACTCTAGCCTAGAGCATCCCCGCGAAGCGCCAGTCTAGGGCGCCACTGGGAGTGTACATGCTCAGGGCTCAAAAACACTTCTCTCTCACAAGTGAATCTGATAAATGGAGCCAGGGTGGGGACTGCCAGGCCCGTCCCAGCCCCGTCCCCCACTGACGGGCCGCGTGAACGCCGGCGATCATTTCCTTCCCTGCCTTTCATATCACTGAACTGAAACCATCAGTCCTGTCAAAAACGGGGCCTGCAGATAAAAGGCCAGTGCATTAAGAAAGCGCATAATTGTCAGCCTCTGAGTTTCTGACGTTAATCGTTTTACTTTAAAGAAGAGTGGAGCTCTTGGCTGTGGATTTTTTTTTTTTTTTTTTTTTGCCAACACATAGGACTTCTTTGGAAAGGGACTGGGGGTGGGGGGTGGGGGAGAGCGTTAAAAAAAAAAAAAAAAACAAGATTCGCTAATTAAAAGTAATGTGTTTTCCCATTTTTTGGCAATTTGATAACACAAAACACTTACTTGGGGGCCACAGGGGGAAACAAACTGAGACAGATAAAAAAATGTTTTGTGTTCAACCAAGCAAGACTATGTTAATGCATATTATCCCATTAATGCACATCAACATCGGGAATGAGCGCACCAATGCAAGCAAGAAGCATACACTTATCATCATTTGATAACATGTTTAATGACAGATTGACGGGAGATTTGCAAATGTGAACTGGCATCACTGTTGCTAGCTTGAGCTTCTGCCGCCTCCTCTGCTATGCCAGCATATTTATGTGCATAATTTGATTTCTCAGCCACACTGTTAGTACATTTTTAATATTAACTATGCAAGAACAGACAGCCGAACTTAAGTTGCACTGATGGTTGGAGTTCATTAGATTGAAAAAGATGGGCCCTGATGACGAACACGGAGATGGCAGGCTGGCATCAGAGAGCCAACCCTGAAGAAAACACACTCCATTTTGAACAAACTGAAGTTACACATTTCATGTTGTGGGCTGCAGCAGAGGCCCTTAGGAGCCAGTGGAAGAGAGAGGAAAAAACGCCTGCCTGGGGCATTCTAATGGCACTTTTACACGAAGCTCAGCTGGAGGAGACTAGAAGTAGAGGGACCCCAACTGGGGACGGGAAGCCTTGAGTTCGAATCTGTCTCTGCCTTTGTTTGATCTATTTTGTAAGCTTGAGCAAATCACTTACTTTCCTCTTTGCACTCTGGTAAAATGAAGGGCTGGACAAGATAATATTAAAAACAATAGTTTATATTAATTTTTTTTATTGTCACAAAACTTTCACATTATTTGTTTTTCAGATTCTCCCTGTAAGATAGGATGTATAGCACCATAGTATCATAGAGCTAGAGCAAGCTGCAGAATCCTTTTTCTAGGTGAGAAAACTTGAGAGCCAGATCTGAGGCTCAGCAAGGTTTCCCTGCCATTTGGGTGACAAAGGTGGGTTTTGAAGGGTGGTCCTCTGATCTCAAAGTCATTGTTTTTTGGCATTGTTCTGGTAGTGCCAGTATTAGGCAGATAACAGGATTTAGAACAGACTTTAGGGACTTCAGAGATAATCTAGTTGCAATTCCGTCAATCGATAAGCATTATTTAAGTATATGCCAGCCACTTTGTTGGGTGTGCAGATGTGCAGGGGAGGAGGGGGGAGTGGTAACAAATGCAACAAGGAAACAGCTGATGATATCAAGGAACTTATATTTTGTCGAAAAATCTGGAAAGCCATGCATGGAAAGAAATAAATGTAAAGTACAGACAAGGTAATGGGTATGTGTGGGTGTGCTCCTTAGTAGTTGGGAGAGCAGGAATGGGCTCATTTTTAAAGCTAAGGAATGTTTTAAAGATCAATACTTTCTATTATAGAGGAAGAGACTGAGGTCTTGAGAACTAAGGTCTTGCCCAAGTTCACTCAGCTAGTGTCTGTGGCAAGAGCCGAACCTCTAGCCATTTACACTTTGCACTACCACGATGCCTTACAAATCCAGTGCTCTCTTTCCCAATACTCCACTAAACCTCAAATCTCTGCTAACTCTTGTGCCTACGATACAATATACAATGTTAATGTTTTCTTCAACAATGCTATGATTCCATAATTGTTTGGCATCATTTGCCCCACTACTCTTCTTCATTCGTGTGGATAATTGAGATCATAATGCATTATTAATAAAGATAATGCAATTCCTTTCCTTTAGATTTATATTTTCTGGCTAAGGAATTTGAAAGAAACCAACTCTGAAAGATAAGTGGACCAAATATTTTTATTCCTGTTTTGTAGCTGTAGGTAACTCAGAGATAATGTGATTAAATGACTTCTGTAAGGGGTGAGAGGAGGCAGTATGGAACTGATCCTGTAGCAGGAATCAATATGTAACCTTGAAGAAATCACTGTACCTCACATTCCCCATCTGAATAATGGGTATGGGAAATGGATTAGAGGATGGCAAAGGTCCTTTCTATCTCCAAATCCTAAATGGGACTAACATCTAGGACTTCTGAGTCTCAGGATGATGTGTTTTCAATTGTGTTCTTTTGCAAGCATTTCTGAATCTTTCTGAGGAAAATAAAAAGATTTTATTGAGTTGAATTCTCTCTGGCTGTGTACAAGAAGTCTGCTTTAGGAATTGCAGTAGCTGATTCCACCTTGGTGTTTCTGGGCAATCTCATACCCGCCTGGAGGGACCTTGTACCAATGAGTAGGGAACATATTTCATTTTCAAGTCACATTAGTGCCTGAGCATTTATTGCCTCTGGTATTAATTTGCTTGTTTTGCTATAATATATACTACAAGGTAGCTTTATGATATAAGCTGTAATTTTAAATTTTATGATATAAACTGACCCTCTTCAGAAGTCTGACTATAAAAGTCTTGTGATGATGGGAGGGGGAGCCATGCTGTTGAGCTAATAGTTTAAATCAGGATAGTTTTTCTAAAGCTAACCTGGTACTATTATGCTCTCCTATGAATGTTGCCAAAGTACCCCTCCAGGGTACCTGCTTTTGGGGAAGGACTATATTCTTCTCCATATCCAGAATTAGCAATAGGCAACTCAGGCTTTTGCTCTGATTCTGATTGTAAGAAATGAGATTCCTGCCTCTAGGGGCTGGATCCTCTGCCCATGTCTTTATGTGTGTCAGCCTACTACCTTACCAAGCCCCTTAGCTCTCACATTCCCAGAGTTCACTGGCTAACTAGAATCCTTTCTAGCCTTCTCAAAGATACCTTTCCAATGGGAGAAGCAAAACCCTCTGCTCTCCATTCTTAATTAGTAACTTGGTATGGAGACCTAGTGGTAAGGGATACCCAAGATGAATCCAGGATCAACTGGGGAGGAGAGATTGGCAGCTTGCCATCAGTTACTAGCACTATCAATGGCAGCTACTTCCCGCCCATACCAATCCCATAGGAAACCTAGCCCTAACCTTCTCATTTGTCTCTGGTCATTTTTTCCCCTCTGGTTTTTGTTCCTATCACTCCTTTTAATGAACTTCTTCCATTAAAGTATAGTGCATCAGTTATTGATTTTTATGTTTAAAAACTTGAAATCCTGCCTTGAACATTTACCCATTGAATGACTCTGGGCCACCTCTCTGAACTTCAGTTTTCCTCATGTGTAAAATGGGGGGGTGGGGTGGATATTGATCTTGATGATTTCCAAGGTTCCTTCCATCTCTAAATCTTAGATCTTTTCCTCTAACATGCCTTCTATCTTCTGGTATTCACTGAAACCTAGCTTTCTTCCAAGGACATCATAATTCTCGTCACCCTCACATAGACTGGATGTTCTTTCTTTCACTGACACATATAGCTAGAAGAGCTTGATCTCTACTACCACTTCCAGACCCTTTCTTTGCCACTATCACTTAGCAGCTATTTTCCTTTTCCCAAATTCCTAGTTTTATAGGATGTGGAGGGCAGAGGAGAAAGAATAGTAAGAGGAGAATGGCTAGGACTGAACTTACTGTGCTGGTATAGAAATGGATACTAATTCTTTCCCTAAACTGATCCATATGGTCTATGGAATTTCCCGGTCACTTTCCCCCTCTGAGATAAGTTCACTACTTAGTTCATAATCATCTCCACTCCAATCCAGATCTCCCAGCTTTCTCAGCTTCCCTGACTTCTGTCTCCATGCTGTCTTAATCAAGCATAGAAGTACTTAAGCGTGGATTGTCTCTTCCCACACTCCACACCCATCCTGGGATCTCACTCAGTGTAGCTCAAATGATTTATTTCCAGTTAGTAGAATTCCTAAAGCCCTATTCTTCTCCCTTCTACATCTCCTCCCTTCCCCTGTTCCAACCATCAGTCAGTATCAAAACCAAGCTATAACTAAGGTAAGAGGACTAGGCCTTTGACCCAGTGTGGAAAATTTAGTGGGTGGTAGACATTGTAGTTCTTCAGTAACAAAGAAACAACAGAGTTCAGCCCCTAGTTTGCAGGAACAATTACTTGGAATAGGAAGCCACAAGATGGCAGAGCCACCCCTTTCCTATTCAGCTAAGGGCACATTTCTTTCTATTTCCTCTGCTTGTGATTTGTAGCACTGGCCCTGGACATACATAAAAATTTTAGCTATTGCTCTAGTCAACAGTCTTTCCTTTTGGCCAAGGTTTTCATTTCCAATCAGTTTTTTGCATGCCTAGAATACACAATCTTCCTTCTCCATTTGATGCAATCTTGGCTCAGCTCATTTTTCTTTATGAAGCCTGGGGAATCAGTGGATAGAGTAAATATGAGATTCAGAATATGAATCCTGTCTTAGATACTCATGTGGCTCTGGGTGAGTGACTTAAACTGTCAGAGCCTCTGTTTCTTCTTCTAGAAATTGATGGTAATGTTTTGATGATCAAATTAAGTCATGTGTATATAAAGCAGTGTGAAAATGTTAAATTGTTATAAAAATTAAGTTACTCTGTTTATACCTCTGCTTTGCACTGAACACATTCCAATTTGTGCAATAATCCTTCCATGTCATGCTTTCATTTCTTCTTCAAGACTGCAAGCTACTTGAAGACAGAGTATGTCTTTTTTGCATGTGTACATTGCACTGTCTAATACCTTGCAAACAGGTGCTTAATACAGGTTTCTTAAATACATTAAAATAAAGTAGACTGGAAGCTTATTTAACCAATGACCAATCAGGAAGTTTTGTACTAGAAAACTCCCCAGGAAAAAAAGTGAGATATGTCAATGTGGCTTCTTATAGTTGAATTTGTTGGCCCACGCCTGGCTAACGCGTTGGTTTGCTGTCATGTCGATGCGGTCTTAGAGTAGAATGTCCTGCTGTCTTATCTCAGCTCTGACACCAATTCACTGTAAGTCTTTGGATAAATCACTCAAAGCTTGAGTGCCTAACAACCTTGAAAAACTGTTTCTGAGAAGAGGGAAAAATCAGCCCTCATGAGCTGTTCAGGCATATCTTCAGAATCCAAGCTCCAACATGTTGTTGGCTGGAGTCTGCTGTATAGTATGGCATGGCGGGAAGAGTGAATGAGGGGATGAAAAGCAAATGTGAATCCTATTTCTGATGATTATTAAAGTGACCATGGGCAAGTCACCAAACCCTGGTTTCTCATTTGTAATATGAGAGGATAATAATATGTGTTACCTCCCTCATAGGAAGTGCCTTGAAAGCCCAGAAGGCCTTGAAAATGTGAGTTATTCTTTTTATTATATCAGAGAATCATTATCATTAGCTTGCAAAATGCTGTCCACCAAATTGCAGCACTTCCTCGATTTTCCTTATCCTATTTTATCCCTGTTCCTGCTGTGTGGCAACAAATCAAACCATAATCACTGAAAAATGAACATTGAAAGTCAACTAAAGGTCAATGGAGTGGTACATGGTGTGTCAGTGTGAGTGTGAGTGAGTATGTGTGTATGTGTGTGTGTGTGTGTGTGTGTGTGTGTGTGTGTGTATGTGTGTATGTGGTATAATACCTTAGAAAAGAAATAACCTGGAGTTGGATATCAGAGGGATATGTGACCAAAAAAAAGGGAGTGTTATATAGGTTATGTACCAAGAGGGAAGAATAATTAAGAGAAATATGCTCCCCAGCATCATGCATTTTCCAAAAATCTAGAAAGCCACTGACCCATTGGCTGGATTTATACCATGTGAAGAACTTTTAAACAAACAGACAAGAATCACACAGGATGAGAAGGCATGAATAGCCTGTTATCTGCACTTATGGAGGAAGTAACTCCATCTATGAGATCATCAATTTACTGAAGAAAGAATTAAAGTATTTCTGTTATATTTCTTCCTGGATATTACCATGTGCCTACTAGTGCTCCTTTTTTTCCCTAGTCATTTATGACCCAGTAGCTATAATTCCCCAATTCAGATGTCAAAAATAGATGATAATACTCAAGATAAGATCTTCAACAATATATATAATTTTAAAATTAACATGAAGACATAGGAGACACTGTATTTTGAACTGAGAGCTTAGAGATCCAGGGATTCCCACTATCTATCTAATAAGCTAAAGGAATTAGTTGAGTCATTAAGTCACTGTCTTTATTACATTTCCACTTCATCTAGGAGAACGCCTTCCAGTCCACTTATACTTGTCAGAGGGCAAGTACACAGACAGCAGTTTTATTAGGGCATCCTCCCTTTTCCCATCATGAGAAACATTCTCTTAATTCCTGATACAGGACTTGCCAGCAGAAATGGTATCATCTCAAAGCAAACTGAGATCGAGAATCAAAAACTGGAATTCCAAGAGGGACATTACAGATTGGAACAGAGAGACCTAAAGGAACATACAGAGTTCTCTAGGGAGAACACACACTTTCAGCTCCAACATCATGGTCTCTTTCAGAATTCAGGCAGGATGGATTTCTAAATGATATGCAATGGAGTAGAAAGAGAGGCGCCTCTAGGGAATTTGGGAGGAATGAAGGCAAAAACAGGAAGGGAACATAGAGGTGGGGGTCTTTCTTTTTTAAAAAGTACAAAAAAACAGCACCCAAGATGGTTTGTGCTCTCTGCACAGGGTCAGCTGTCAGTGTTCTGATGATCAAGTCACTGAGACTGTTCTCTGTTTAACCCTGGTCTGTTTTGGCATAGAATGTCTGCACTTATGGATTGCAAATTTATCGACATTTGACATCTGCATCAGCTTTCCTCTGATCAACAGGACTCTCTGCCGCCAAACAGAATAATTATGGAAGATTTCAGCAGTCATGGGAATGCCAAAAAGGTCATTAAATCATATTGAAAAAACAATGTGTTCGTACATTTAGTCTTGCCAGTAAATCTTCCGCTGAAGTTTGGACCACCTAGTGGTGATACTCAAAGGAGGGGGACTGAATTACAGAACTGAGATAGGAATTAAATTAGGATCGAAAAATATGAAGGCGAGCACAGCAGGGTCTTTCATTTTCTACTTCATAATTCCCGAAGAAGCATGAAAGCTGTGGTTTGTTTTCACCAAAATGGAGTCCTCCTAAGGAAAAAGCTGTGCAGAGTAGTCCACCACAGAGGTGTGGAGTAGTTCAAAAAGGCATGGGAATAATAATCGTTGAAACTTAAATGAATTTAAAGGTATACAAAGCACTTTTCATCCATTCATCTATTCACTCATCCATTTCTCTATTCATTCAAGAATTATTCCTTAAGTACTCAAAAAGTGCAAAGCCCCATTCTCAGCATAAGGATACATGAAATACTATACAGATCTTGCTCTCAAGAAACTTACAATCTAATAGGAGGGAAAAGATACATGCACAAAAATGTATGATACAAAGGAGAGTGAGATAAGTGCAAGTGTCAGATTTGGCCAATTGCTTTAAGAAATCTTTGGAAATATGAGAACATTTTCATTGGAGGGTTCAAATTTAGAAGATGGCACTTGAATTGGACAATAAAAGAAGAAATAGGCTTTGAAAGATGGAAATAGGAGTACCAAAGGAAAATTCCATTCTGGGCATTGAAGATGGCATGAGCAAAGGCATAGAGAATGGGAGAAAGCAGAATAAAAAGAAAGACTGGAAAATAGACCAGATTGATGAGAAAGTAGGATGTTGATCAGTAATTTGAAATAAGATGGGAAAGGAGGGTTGGAGCCATATTGTGGAGCATCTTGAAACCCAGCACAAAGTGGTTATATTGTAGAGGGTAGGTAATAGAGAACCCCTGAAATCTTTGAGTTGAGAAGAGATGTTCAGAACAATATGTTAGAAATATTTCCTGGAATAGTTGTGAGAAGAATGAATTAGAGAAGGGGATAAATTTAACATTTAGGAAGCTATAATAAGTATCTAGGTGAGAAGATGTCTAAGTGAGAAGAACAATTAAACAAAATTGGTTGTAGTGGAATGAGAGATATTTCTGAGTAACAAATGACAGGATCTGAGAACTCATTGGATGTGGATGGTAACAGAGTAGGAGCCAAAGATAACTGAGGTTTTAAATCTGGTATCAAAGAAAAGAGAGAATTTAGGGCCCAAGGCAGTTTGGGAGAAGATGGTGATTTTCATTAGAATATGTCTCATTTGATTCACTCAATAATCAAATGAGACATAATAGAAGTATTATTGTTATCATTTTTTAGATGAGGAAATTTTATCTTGAAGAATTTATCAACTTCAGTGATATCCTGGTAAAAATTTAACAACCAGAAAAATAAAAAATGTATGCACACATAATTTTAAGCTTAATCTGAATTATTAATGCTTTCTAAAGTCTATATAATCAAAAAAAATAACAAACTAAGCCCTTATTTTTAGCTATTTAATACTCATACTGAAAATTTAACAATCAGCTCTTTTAAGCCTCTATGAGCTGGTGTCAGCATTTTCCTGAGTGACTTACTCAAGATCACAGAGCTAGTAAATGATGGATCTAAGATATAAACCAAGTGCTCTGTCTACCGAATGACATTGCCTAATAATACTAGTTATTCTTTGGATGCACATGTGTGTACACACACATGAAACTCCTAGGAATTAGCCAGACTATGACAATATATTGTTGGAGAGAAAGCTCCACTATGATTCTTTCATTTGTGTTTTATAACATCTACTCCTCTATCACAAGGCGCTTAGTGACTTCATGTTGACTTGTCCTTTCCTGCCATAATGAAAGAGATTGGTAAACTAATCCATAATCATAATCCCTTATATATGTATAGTGCTTTCTAGGTTGCAATGTGTGCTTACGTCTATTTTATCATCAGATATTTAGAACAATTCTGTAAGGAGCCAGAATTATTATCCCCTTTTGACAGAAGAGGAAAATAAAATAGGTTAAGTGATGTGATCAAAAGCACCCAATGAGTAGATGGCAGTACCAGTTACTGAACCCATTCCATGGTGCTATGATAATGCTTTAATAAGATATGATAATAATTACTATAACATAATATAATATAATAATAATTAATAAGATAATGTATTATCATTTCCCAAGAATCCCTTTCATTTAAAAAGAAAACTTAGAGGATGGTAACAGCTAACCTAAAGAGATGAATCTCTAAGGGTGTAATTTCAAAATTTTGTGACAAGTAAGTAGGGATATATTTTTAGAACAAGTAACATTTATGACATGCCTTAAACTATCCATATAAGCAGCAATGTCCTTTGCTATTCATTTTCTTATTATGTCCAGTTAAACCTAGAACCTATCATATTTTTCCAGAAACCATATAGAAAATTATGAGTCTGCCTCATTTTCCCTCTGGTTCCCAGTACCTCCTCTGATAAGCTGCCCAGGGAGAAAGAAAGTTAGCTTATATGTAGGTCAAGCTGTCAGGCTCAGGTGAAAAGTTCTCCTAATTCCTACCTTAAAGAAGCTGGTTTTATTGAAGGACATTCAATCCTTTCTCATTAGAAACTCTCAGAGCCAGCTCAAAATTCACACAGCAATTTCACAGAAGCATCATTATTTGCATTTCCATTCTCTGTGGACAGTGAAGGCCAGACCAGATGGAATTATGAAATACAAGAACTGGAAGTTTGGTTATCATGTAGTTCAG
>NC_133618.1:238262037-238309537 GCF_048593235.1 Sminthopsis crassicaudata | reverse complement strand
AATTGACAATACCTTGCTAAAAGACTTCTCTCCTTACCTGACTCTTTCATATTATACAACCTTAAAGCCCCAAATTTTTAGTATTTATAGCCCTCCTGAGCTATTTCTAATTTGATAGACTTCCTTTTGAGGTTAACCCTTCAATTCTGGTGGAGGTAAAAACTCTTTTATGACTAAGAGAATTCTTTGAATTGCTTTAAACCTTGCATGACTCACATACTTTACTTCTGCCTCAATTTCCACAATTATAAATTGGGGATAATAACCTCATATGATAATAATGAGGATCAAATGAGATAGTGTTTGAAAAGGATTTAATATAATTTGGCACATAATAAGTGCTATATAGATGTCTATTTCCTTCCACCTCCTATCTCTCCCCTCTGGCAGAGAAAAAAGAAGCAAAGTTAGAAGTGAGCAGCTCCACCTTCTCACTATCATCATTGATCATTGTTCCATGTATCCCTGCAAGGTCTCATCTTTGATCTTTCTTCCCCCTTTTGCAGCCTCTCCCCCCTTAAAATTCCCTTTTGTTGCCCCTTGTTTTCTGGGATAGCTTTATTTCAGTTTGAGATTTAGTAATCCTGACACTATTCTCATAAGACTATTCTTTGCTTTTGTATTCATGTTCTACCATCTGCCTTCACTTCCATCTTTAGTGTGTATCTCTAAAAAGTCAACATTAGTTAATAAGATCTTCATGTATTTGTTTTGGTTGCTTTAATTCACTTCCCCTTTTCCTTTTCATCAGAAGTGTTCGTGTCTTCAGAGTTTCATTTTTGACAGTTTCTCACTCCTTTTGATTTTCTTTTCATTTTTCTTTTTTTGAGGGGACACATATTCATTATGTTACTACTGGTGGTTTCAAGTGTTTCTGCAGGGCTACTCCTCATACCTCAATCTCCCTTATTCTCTTTGTCTCTGGATTTATTCAGTCACATTCTATTATTACAACTTTTTTTTTTTTTGTCTTAGAGGCATTATAATGGCCCTCAGGTACATGTGGTCTTTTCCTCTCTTGATTGTGAAGTTTAATATAAACAACTATTTAGTACTACAACCACAATCATTCAGAACTTCCAATTGGGGAAATTCCTGACATTTAGATAAAATTTTGTAAATAAGTTACATTTATATGTAGCTTTAGTTAACATAATTTAGTTAACATAAGTCAAAATTTGGATTACAGAAATGTTTGGTTAAAAAGTAGGAAAATATATGGTACAGCATCTATTAATGGACAGATATGGGGAAGAAAATTGAGGGAAGAACTAATAGATATTTTTGAATTGCATTTTCCTCAGTTCTTAAAGAGATGAATACAAGTGGTAGCTTCAGCCCATATTCTGTTCTGAGATATCTCTAGGGCCTGATGACCCTCCTCCATATTTCCCTTCTCTGCTACAAGTCAGTCTTTTTCTTTTTTCCTTTCATTTGTCACCCTTGTGTCACTAAATCTTTCCTGCTTCCATTTCTTCATCTCAGTCTTTTTCTTTCTCATAGATTATACAGGCATATGACTCCAATCTGCCTTCCATCTCAAAGATCTTAATAGATAGAAGTTATCCATCACTAAGTCTGAGAGTGAACATTGGTCCCTCTGAACTAAAAATTCCAAGATGCTAATAAGTTCTGAAATATATATTACATTTAAGTTTATCTCTTTGCATTTTATTTTTAAAGTTTGCTATCTTTGTTTTATAGAACACTCAGGCTCTTCTAAACTTGTTTTTAAATTTTTTTGCTATTTTTTCCAAGAATATACTATTTTGGAGAATTTCTTTTGTCTAAATTTGCTAGTTAGATTTACTGATTTCTTCCTCAGGAACTCTTTTATCCTCATTTCCTGGATATTTTCAATTAATTGTTTAATTGCTCTTCTTGGTCATTGAAGATCTTCCATTGTTTTTTCAAGGGGTCTTATAGATTTTGTTATGTTATCTTTGTTTTCCTCAAGGTAATTTGTCTATTTCCCATATTAATGAGTGCTTGTCCATTGATATGACTTTTTTCTTTGAATGTCTACTTCTTTCTCTTTCTTGATAAATTTTTGCAATCTTATTTATCTTTTCTAATTGAAGCAGCAAGTTACTATGAAGAAGAAGCAGAAGTTGGTATGTGCTAGGCAAGTGAAACCACATCACCTTTCCAAAAACTGCAGTGTAGATAGCTCAGGACTCAAGAACCTTGGAAATAGTAGCTCCTCCCCTCCCACTTCCATTTCATCCTGGACTCTGGAGCTGTAAGGATGATAAGCAGCTACTGTATAGAAGGAGCCACTTTCCTCACCATCAACAGCACCAACTGCTAACCAATTAGCAGGTGTACCTGATACTGCTTCTGAGGATGCTATAATTAGCTACTGAAGATACAGAAAAGAAAGTTCTTGGACCAAAATTCTTGACACTGTCAAATGATTCGAAATAGAAACAGATAATATTTTATTAGTAGAAGTTAAAGAAGTATCACCTTCTTTCTGCTTTGCTGCTGCACCCCAAGGACCAAGGGACCTTTTCAATTGATTTGCAGCTAACATCACATTAAGTTAACTCCCTGATTAGAATGTAAATTCCTTGAGAGCTATTGAATTTTATTTGTTTTCCCCAGTGCTTAGACATAGCGATTTGTTGATGGTATGCACTTAATTAGTAAGGTTTCATTTATTCATTCGACAATCACCCTGATGACTTTTTTTATGCTACCCTGGCTACAAAAGGGTTTCTTCTTGCCAGTCCTCCCCTAACACTTTTGATCCTCCTGCCTAAGTCATTGTTTCCTATTATCTTAAACCATCAGTGTTAGATGAGGTCTGTTTACCTCAGAGGGGGAATGTGACTATTTGGTACAATGCTGTAGGGAGAATCTAAAATGGCAATTTTATTATGGTTTATTCTCTACTTTTATCAGTGTAACATGGGATTGATCAATGAGCTCAGGCCATTTGAGTATATGCAGAGTGCCAGTAATGCACAATTTCTGTCTGGAAGAGTCTAGAAAGTCTGCTTCCAGGAAAATCTTGATGATGTATGATGGAAATATATGCCTTAGAAAGACTTTTGAGCACTCTTAGAAAACCTCTGTTTCCAGTCTGCCAACCTCAGAGTAAATGGCAGCTTCTTTGATTAACCATGGTCACAGAGTTGGAACTGGAATTGGATAGAGGGAATATTCAAAAGACTTCATTTGCTCTCAACTTCAGCCTCTTTTCTTTCTTGATTAGATTTTTTTTTTTTTTTTAATTGATGACATCAGGTGACCAAGGCTGTGTTTCCAAGGCTGGTATGTGACTCCTTGAATTTGGGCATTTGTCCCTTATTTTAGAGTTTATTCTTTCCATTTTAAGTGTAGAAAGTTGGAGGCTATGACCATGTGAATTTTAGAAGACCAGGAAAGACCAACAATCAAGGAGAGGAAGCCATGCCGGATTTTGCAATCAGCTTAGCATTAATGATCCAGGGAAGATGACTAAAACTTGACTCAGAAGTAGGTGAGATTAGGACTCACTAGGAAGCAATGTAATATTTGTTCCTGAACTTGCTGGGATTAATGTTATATAAAATTTGTGTCAAGTATATGATTATTCTTCTAAGACTGAGGTGATATAGGAACCATTTGCCCCTTAAAATATCAAGAGATACACAAATGTTTTTACTCCTATTGTACTAGCTTTTAAGTAAATGTATGTGAAAAATAAACCGTGCTGATTGGTTAAGTAGAACTAGGTTACCAGTCCCTTGGGCTAAAAGTTGGGGGTGACACATCTGGAATGGGGGCTCAAGCCAATAGCATTACTACACTCCAACCCCTCGAAGTAACCCCTAGAATCCTAAGGCTGAGAGAGAGACAATCTAGCTCTAAGCAGTGAGGTAAGAGCACTAGCCACATTAATTTAGCTTTTGGGGGGGCTTCTTTTAGTCTTCTGGCATACTTTCTTCAGTTCTTAGACTGACTTTTAGAAGTTCCCTATGAAATAGTTCTAGAAAGGTCCTTAGGACAGACTGAGAGGGCCTCTAGAAGAAGGGGATTTTTTCCCCCTCTTGTCTTAGTTCTTCCATTAGCCACCTGTATTAGAGATAACGAAGACTCCATTTCCTCCTTCATTTTCTGGTTTCCTAGGTTCCTCATTATAGTTGTCCCCTTGCTGTCTTCTCTACTCTTAGGATAAATCTGATTATAGATCTTGGTTTTATTTGGTGATTGTTTTTTTCTTGTGACATTGCCAAGGAATTAATACTGGAGGTTGGGGCATAAAATTGTCCCAAGAACATGAGTCATGGAGCTACATTGGACAAAATGGGCCTTTGTAAGTGGGTATGGTAAAGAGGAAGGATTGTGTATTATATTAGCAGGGACAGAATGATGTGTTGGTCTTTTGTTACTTTTTCTATAATAATTACCTTGTAATTTTTTTCACTTTTCCTCTTATCATTGCTGAACTTTTTAAAATTTTGGAGCTCTGAGCTGCTCCTAGAATACTTCACACTTTGTCCTCTTCCTCTGGTTCCTTTCTCATTGTTCTTAATTTAATATGCCACTCTTCTAGAACAGGGATAATGGTTTGTTTGTTTTTTTTCCTTCCCTATTTAATATGTCCCACAACACTCAGTCTAGAACACACAAGTTATTTATTAGTTAGTGTCCTTGGCCAAAATCAGAAGGATTCTGTTCAAATTTCAATTGACAAATATTTAAGTGTTTATTATGTGTCAATCATTGTGCAAAGTGCTGAAATTACAAAGAAAGACAAAAGCAGTCCATGCCTTCAAGGAATTTATATTCTAATGGGAAAAACAATATTTAAATACATGGATACATAAAAGATGCATATCAAATAGATCAAATAGATGGAAGGTATTCTTAGAAAGCAAGACTAACAGTAGAGAGGGCAGGGAAAAACCTTCAGAAGTTAGCTTTTGAGTTGAGTCTTGAAGCAAACTTGTGCTTCTAATCGATGAAAGCTGGAGTGGGATGGAGGGGAGAGAAGAAACATTCCAAGTAGTAGCATAGCCAAAACTAGGGCAAAGAGGTGGAAAAACTGAGTGTTCTATGCAAGGAACTGCAACCCAGTGATTCTTTATTCCCAGCTCAGATAGCACCTTGACCATGAAAACTTCCCTAACTACATCAGCTAAGAATTGGGCCCATCCTCTCGAAAATTCTCCATAGGATTATTGGATCATACATATATATTTAGAAGTGATCTTAGAGACCATTTAGTCCAAATTCCTCATTTAATAGATGAAGAAATTAAGGATCAGAGATGGGGAGTTCCTTGCCCCAATTCTTATAGCAACATTTGATTCCTAGTTTCTTCCCTCTAACCAAGCTCAGTGTTCTTTCTACTTTTGTATTTATCATTTGTGTTACTAATTTTTTTCTTTATATATTGCCTTGTAGTTTGAATTCTCTAGTCTCCTTAATTAGACTCAGTCTTATGATACTATGGATAATATTCTGTGCATTTCTGTATTTTCCCCATCCCATATTTAATGCAGGAATATGCCAAGAATAGGAACACAGTCAATACTTGATTACTTCATTAACTGATTTCTAGTCTATAGTCTTCTTATGGGTAGTGACTGGATTGTACTTATTTTATGTCCCTAAAACCTACTATATTGCCCAGAGTTCATGTTTTAAAAACATTTGTTGAATTTGATGAATTAAATTAAATAGTATGGTATAGTGAAAAGAGAAAGGAATTGAGTCAGGAAACTGGATGCTAGAAGCAAAAGGGTTAATGGATATGAAGGGGCTTTGACAAATATATAGTACTGTACAAATGCATTCTCCACCCCTCCATTCACTTTGCAATTCTGACTGGATTCAAGATTCTCAGCTCTCTGACTGACGTGTGGGGCTTTCTAAATAAGCAAGGATGAAATTAAATTCTTTTTTTTTTTATATAGAGAAGCTCAAATTCTCTCAAACAACAAATATGACAGCAGAAAATGAACACAAATCACCAGGTGAGCCAGGCCTGCTTCTTTTCCCAAAGCAGGAACAGCAGAAAATTCGCCAATTCACAGAAATAATGAAGTGCGGTTCCTTGAGAAGCAGCTCAGTGTCTCTGAGGGAGTAGGAGAGGTGGCGGCTACTGCAATGGTACCTATTACTTGGCACAAACCAAAGACAAGTCCACTGAGATGAGCCAGGGACCAAGGCATTATGCAGCTTGTAGGTGAAGGAGAAAGGGAATAGAAGTGTATAATGTGTTATACCTTTCTGCTGTACAGACCCACCTGATTTAATCACATCTGTTTCTCTAGGGAATTCTCTGTGTTCTTACAAACAGAACTGAAAGGGTTTCCATGTATACATATGTATATATATATATATGAAATTCAGATGTCTGTTTGGAAAGTTCTGTACTCTCTCTAGTTGTATTTACTAGGTTAGGAGATAACACATTCTAGTCATGAATGTACCACCATGTAATTATGGGCAAATCATATTCCCTTTCTGAACCTCAGTTTCCTATTCTGTAAAATCAGACTAAATGGTCTCTTGAGTCTCTTTCATTTCTAATATTTTGTGTTATGTTCTGATGCCCTTTCTCATTTAACATCCCATATTTTATGCTCTAAAGCCTCTTTCAATTCCAATATTCTATAGTCTATGCTCTAAGGTCCCTTAGAGTCATAATATTCTGTTCTAAATGTTTCCAACTCTAACATTCTATGACTCTATGACAATAGAATAAATACTGGTCAATTCAATCAAAATGGTCTATTCAGTTGATGTGGCAGTTTGAACAATTTACAGGAATCGCATGGAATAACATGAGTACTAGCAATCATCCATGAGGTCTTGGTAATGTCACATTCCTGTGCCTACCGGAACAAGGATACATTAACTCTCTAGCATTTATATGCAAAAAGGGTAGCAGTTCTTAACACTGAAATTTTCCATCGTCAGCTTAGATTCTGGGGTTGTTAGAAGTGGTTTGTTCCTATTCTTCCTCACAGAAGATCCAAAGTCTTCATGGATTTTTAAACAAGGAAGGGTGCTTTATGGGAAGCTTCTGAGAACAGGGCAAATAGCTCTGGATTTGAAGTAAAAGGAGCTGAATTCAAATCCCAAATTTCCATTTAGTAACCCAGGTGACCTTAGACATATCGTTTAACCTCTTTACACCTCTTTTTAAAAAATCGGTAAATTGAGGAAGTTGGATTAGGTGACCTTCAAGTTATCTTGTAGCTTTAAATCTATGAATACATTTTTATTTTATTCAAATATATAATATGCAAAAATACATGTTAATTGTACAGTGAGTTTCTTTGGGAGCATCCCTTAGGTCAGAGTTGTGTTGTACAGAGCCCTGTTCCCTGATGATCTCTGTACCATTTCAGTGAATAGATCCAAAGCACATATTAAGCTCCGACATGAATAATTTGGATTACCAAGTATCTTGACGCACATAAAAGAAAAATAGAGCTAGTTTTAGTGGACGTTAATTTTTCTCTTATATCTTCTGCTTTTTATTACAAATAATCAAATGTCACCCTCAATTTCTTTTGGAACAAAATGGGCTGCTGAGTTCCAACTTTTTTTTTTTTTTTTTTTTAAGCCTCAGAGCTGGAAAAATAGAGATTTTTTTTTTTTTTTTTTAAGAAAGAGTTACAGCTAACATGCATGGAGTTGTCCCGATTGAGATGCCCACATTGCCTAAATATAGTTCATCCTCTAGGAAAGAAAAAAAAAAAAAAAAAAAAAAAAAGGAGTATTGTTAGCTTCTTGGGCTCACCGAGGTGTGCACGCTGAACGACAGCCAGAAAGTTCTCTCAAACCCCAAACTGTGACATCCGCCTTAGGCTCCAGGCATTCTCTTCCCCCTGCCGGGTTAGCCTCATGTAACATTTACACTGGATTTAATAGGAGAACATGACATGCACTGATTTTTCAACAAACTCTTGCTATTTCAGAGGAGAGCTGAGGAAGGAGCCGCACACCAAATCCCCTTCTATTTTTGGTACACTTAACGCAGCCAGCCATCTCTGCGTCCTATATATCATTTAACCAACTGCTTTGCAATTCTTCCAGGGCGTGGTGTAATGACTGATTTAAAATCACTGCATTGCTAAAACTGCATTGTTCTTCATCAAGTTGAGTCATTTTTATGTGAAGTGTCAAGCTCCCTAACAAATAGAGGCTGCCAGAGAAATCAAGTTCTTCATCTTAAAGCTACGGCTAAATAGTTTATAGCTTTAATCTGCTCACTGAGGTGTGCAGTCTATGACAGTAATTATAAATGCAAGGAGAAATTATAGCTGAATGCTTTAACTGCATTAGGAGCCATTTGATGAACAATCATGATTGCCTGCTCATTTTCAACAATAGAGGGCAAGTTAGTGTCAATGCATTAGAGGTTTTCAGCTCCGCTCTGCTCTTTCTTCCATTTACCACAGAATGTCACTTGTCTCCTATAAAGTAGAAAAAAAAAAAAAAAAAAAAAAAAAGCACCGTGGAAGCTTTAAACTTGATAGTGGGAGAAAAAAAAAAGACAAAGGAGAAAACGCAGAGAAAAACTGTTTATCATTATGACTTTTTTTTTTTCTTTTTTTTGTGGATGGCTTTTGGGGGGATTGTTTTGCAGTAGTTTTGCTTTAAAAATGAGCTTGTAGCAGATAACTGCCCGTTTAGTTATTAGGGACTAGGGAAAAAAAAAACACACAAAAAAACCAAAATGAAGCAAAAAACAAAAACAAAAACAAAACAACAACAAAAAAAAAAACCTCTCTCCCCAAGCTCTTCCAGAGGATCTTCCACAGATAATGACTTCTGGAAATTGAAGGAAAGTTTAAAATCAGACCATGGAAAAGCTCAACAATGAACCATCTGCAGTTGTTTGGGGCCTCTCCATTCGATATCACGGTCACCATCTGCAGTCAGAGCTACCAAGGTAGATAACACACAATTTTATTCTTCTTTTTTTTTTTAATCTCCTCCTCTTCCCTCCTCCTCTGTGGAAAGACGTTTTTAATTTAGCTGAAGAATTACACAAATGTATTTTAAAGACATAAATCCATATAAAAAATATGAGCTAATTAAAACATTGCACTCCCTGCCGTTCATAGATTTTCAATTTAGCGCAAGGAAAAAAAATGCATCTGGTTAAATGAAAAGATGATCCTGATGGCAGATTGCAGTAAAGGAAAAATAATGTTACTCTATATTCAAGTCCCAAATTACAGACTTCAGAAGCCTGAACGAGGAAAGAAGGGGAGAAGGTACAACAGAGATAAAAACCTATTGCTGTTAAGAAGATTTAGTTCAGATCACTCAGCTAAAACCCACAATTCAAAAGATGACATATTAGTTTAGTTTTTCTCAGTTTGGAATCCCCTGGTATCCGAATTCTAATTTATATATTAATTCTAGGTGGGGATATTTTCTACCACAGCATAAAAGGGTTGAAATCTCTTTTGCTAATGTCTTATTGATGACATCACAGATCCTGAAAATATCAAACTTTCACTTTTTTTTAAGGAAAAATTATTGTGAGCATCACAATTGCCTCAGAATGGCCCTCTCCCAGTCTCATTGCATGGAATAGCACGGTTCCAGAGCACAGCTTTTGGAAAACTCCACAGTAGTCCATTTTCAGCATCAGTGCATTGTCAGCATCAGTGCATTGTCAGCATCTGGTTTTTCATGGGACCATATGTGTGTGTTTTGACCACTGGATTAAAGTCTCTCACCTCAAATCTTTTCCCAAGAGATTTTGCTTTGACCCATGAAAAACACACTGACACACTATGACAGTATCCCAAGTGCAATAAACATGGCTGTCCTTTCCCTGGGGACAACTGCCATTCATTCAGTGGCACTTTCCAGAGTGGGACCCTATCAGCAGTAGCCCAACTCCTGGAATGGTGTTTCATTCCAGGAATGGTCCGTGGCAAGATGAGCTTATCTCCCAGTCACCCAGGTCCTTGTTCCCACCCCCAATATTTCATTTTGGGACCCTCTATCAAAACATCCTTAAGAAACAGGGTAGACATTCTAATTTGCTCAGATTTCACACAAACTTTTAGATGGGGGTCCTTATGTGCCTTTATATCAATTGCTTAGGGCCAGTCCTATGTTGTGGGATTATGATGTTCCCTATCCTATTCTTAAGATAAAATGTCTTTGAATACTGTTCTCTGAGTGTGTTTATGTGTGTGGTGAGGTATGTTTTAATTGTGGGCTGGGAATGAGCCCAGAAAGGAAAAAAAAAATCATGTGAGTCAAAATATGTCCTACCCCAAATTAGGCATGCTAAAACTAAAGCATTTTTAATAAAATCTAGACAATGCCTTCCCAAATGGCCCATCATTTTGTACAATTTGTGCTTTCACACATACCAACTAAAATTATAGCTCCAGATAACAAGGCTATCACTCTGTCGCTGCTCTTTAAAATGTACACTGCTTTGTAGCAGGTAAGATATGGCCTGCATACTCAGATCTGTGACAACCTCAGAGAATCAAGCATTTTATTAGATGGCTGGCCAGAATATCAGAAACACACCTTATTTCTAAGTATAAGTGCAAAATTAGTTAATGTGGATCTTATTCTTGTTTATGGATGGGCCTCCTCCTTTGTAGCTCCCCCCTCCACCTCCCTTCCTTTTTTTTTTTTTTTTCTTTTCTTTTAAATCCCTGACTTAGATATACAAATCTGATTCACTTCAATCCTTTCTCAAAATCTTGGCAACAAAATTGATATGGGGGTTGGGGTGGGGAGTTAGTTTTATTATGAAGATAAGACTAATAGGGTTTAAGCTCTAACTGTGAAATATTCATCAAGCAAAAAAGCTATGGAAATACCCTATTAATAATAATAATAATAATTTATGTAGTTAACAGAAACAAGTAGTGTTTGAGTTTCCAAATTATTGGTTTATCTTCACGTTTCTAGAATAAACATTGCAGTTTTCTAATGCTTTAAATGTCTTCTATGGATGGTAGTTTTTTTAAAAAACTTTTTCCTATTTGTATATTGTAATATTTTGGTAGTAATGTTGATTTAAAAAAAATTTTGCAAACCAAACAAGTGGAAAATTGTTCCTGATTATGTAACAAATATCCACTATCTGTTCTTTTATTTGTTACATTTATTGCTATGGAATTTGAAGCATCTCTCTGGGTACTCAGTTCATATTCTTGCTTTTTAAGGCAAGAAACAGCTGAATGCTGAGTTATGGAGACCTTTACCTGTTACAAATCAAGTAAATAGATTGAGCCCCCAACCTCCCAAGTAGGTGTTCTTTGGCTTATCTTTCAACACTGGTAAAAATCGATACAAATGAAGCTTGGAAAGACGGGCAGGAGTCTGGCAATAATCATTTTTAATTAACATGGTAAAAACATGCAAACAAAAGAACAACAGGATTCATTTGGGCCAAAGGAGCAAGTAGAGCAGTGGGATTGTTTTTTTTTTTTTTTCTGACCAAAAGCTCTAAGGCCCTAAAACCCCCCATCCCCCACTGTGTGCAGAGTCCTGAGTGACACATCTTCATAATGGTCAATCTGTTCATTTTGGCCACTACCATGTGCCATAGTTATAAACAGGATTGGTTTTATAAGTGGCAGAGTATGCTACCTGTATGGTAGAGTACAGCTGGTTACAAAAGGATCCCTACCTGGCAAAATATCTCCCTCATTGGTTTGCTTATTGTATCTGAAGTTCTTTGAGTTAAGGGACTGATGGCCTATTTAAAATGTAAATGCTCTCTGGGAATGGTAACACTTAATAAGCCAGGAACATTTAATTATGAGTTGTTTTGTTGGTTTGAATTACTTAGTCCCCAAATCTGGCCTAAAGAAACCCCTAGTTTGGCTTGAGATTGGTTTTATTTATTTTTCAGATATGCCAATTTATTTTCTTTCTCCAAGCTGGTGTCATCATTTATTGAGTTAGAGAATCCATCAGGACTAGGAAATCTGTCTGATTTAGGAGTGGAGTGTAAGGTAGGTGAATTTTAATGAGGGGTACACAAATCCGCATTCTGTGAAGGGGGATCAGGTGAATTGGTAGAATGGGGAAGCCTAGTCAGCTAATATTAGGACACCAGAAGGGCTCAGGGAATTTAAGCCAAGAACATTTAAAGAGAGATGGGCTACCTTCTATGACTACTGCATCATTTCCTCCAAGGCTAGGCCCTGTTTATAACCATGGTCAAATGGTCAAATCTGAGTGACCTAAGATGAGTCACTTCCGAGAGAGCATCACAAAGATGGCGAAAATGAATGGATTGGCTGTGCATCCAAATGTAACCTTTGTCCTGTGAGGTGGAGTAGGTGGTCTGGGGTCTGATGACAATGTGAAGCACTGAACATATATGGTACATTTAGGAACAAAGGAAGACAGGATTAGGATTGAAGCTGGTCACCCTTGAGCACAATGGCAATGGGTGGGTTGAAAGTCATTAAACTATTTATTGAGAGTAAAATTCCATGTGCATGCATTGATGCTACCTTTGATACAGGGGAACAATGAGATAATTCCATAGAAATATGAAGAGTGATAGAGGAAAATAAGCCTCCTCTTTTTTCAGCTGAATAGACTGCACAGAAGAACTTTATAACCCGCTTATGTTGCAGATGCAAAAACCTCTTCTTAAGGGTTAAGAAAAGGCATGTCTGCTCCCCCACCCCCACCCCCAAAAGTGGGCAGTATAACTACTGTTAAAAGTAGAACAACAACAATAAAAAGTGTTTAAATACAAGTAACAATGAAAAAAGTCAGCCCTCTGGTTATTCAGGAGCTGATTAACCAGTCTGTATATTGTGTCTGCCCCTTAGTTTCTCCTCCTTCTCCCTCCTGCTGAGCATCTTTTGGCTATTTCAAGCCCTTGTTAGAACTTCTAGCAGAAGGTTGGGTGGCCAATATGTCCCCTTGAAAGCAGCTCTAGGAAAAAAAAAAAAAAAAAAAAAAAAAGGCTGGTGGAAGAGGAGGTTGAAACTATTGGCTAAAATGAGGTTTGAGGATAATCTGTGAATTTCGTGTAGCTAAGTTTATTTGGTTCCCCTCCCTGCGCCCCATCGCCCCTCTGATAGGGATAATGGAGAATTGGCTGTCACCCATCTATTATGCTTTGCTCTCTTAAGAAATAAGTCCTAATCCAGCAAACTGGCATGCTGTTTGAACCTTTGGGAATGTTGGCTGCATCTAAGCAAATACATCTTCTTTACAAGGCTCCTTACAATCCCGACCTTACAATTCACCTTGGGAGCAAACGCATACCTTCAGAACTATTCTTCATCCACGTCTGCTACAAACTGTGAATGGTGTTCAGGTGACTTGCTGTGCGTTTTGCTTAGGTGAAGTTTTACTGCATGTTTGCTTGCAAAGGTCCGACAACACAACTTACACTTGAATTTAGAGTCCGTGTCCTCTTCCGCAGCTATAGTTTCCGGTGACCTTTGAACTGATACTCTGGAGATCTCTTGCTCAACCTTCGTTTGCTGTTCCACTGCCAGTCGATTCATATCCTTCATTTGGAAGCCTAGGTGGGACTCTAAATGGCTGATGTAGGTAGAAGGTGTTCTAAATTGAGATGCACAGTCACTACAATAGAAGATGGGATGTCCTTTGTCCATGTTTTTCAAAAATTTTGTCCCTCCAGTTTTCCTAAGCTGATATTTGACATTGGCCAGCCAGTGGCTAATGGTGGTCATAGATAGTCCAGTAAACTTGGAAATCTGCATGCGTTCCTGGGGACCCAAATCTGATAAGAGATATTTCCCTTCTGATGTTTGAAAGAGGCTTGAAGCAAACTGAGCCTGCAGGATTAAAAGGTGTTGAGGATTCCAGTTGGATTGCCTGCCTTTCCTCTTATGCAAAGTGGAGACTTCTGTAGAGACATCTTCAAAGCGCCTAACCTCCATCTCCAGCTTCATGGAAGGGACCCTGGAAGAGGTGGTGGTGGGCTTTGGTGTGGTAGCTTTGGGAAGAACTTTGACCATGTCGGCAATGTCAGACAGAGCATGCTTCTGTGGTGGGGATGTACAAGATTGTGCTTGCGCTGACTCTGCCTTCTTGCTCTTAGATTTGGTCAGATCGATGGGCTGATCATTGTTTTCAAACACATAGCGCCTAGACACGCTTGCTGGTCTGGATGGGGCCGGAGATAAAACTGGCTTTTCGAGGATGTTGAGATTCTGTTTATGAAACATAGAAATTGTGCTTGAACTGGGGCTGGAACTGGATGGAGAACGGAGAGGTTCGGTGGCTTTGCCCAGATGATTATTCAGTACAGACTGCAGGGCACTGAGTGGGTTAATGCAAGGTAGGGCCGGAGCATGGTTGGTGGTGTTGCAGCCATTGCTAAGAGAAGATGTGGATTCCATAGGCTGGGGTTTCTCTCTGGTGCTGTTCTCTCTCACTTTGTCCTCCTCTTTGGGGGCAGGGGGATCAGTCTTTCTGGAGTCTGAAGGAGTCTCACTTTTGGGGACAGACTCACCCTCACTGTGGCTCAAGGAGGATACATCAGCTGCAGGGCTGTCTTTTGCATATTCCTTCTGGGCTTCATCCTTGTCTTCTAGCTCTTTCTTCACTTGAGTGCACTGGGCTAGGTTTGTAGGTACAGAAACCAGGGGCATGACCTTCCACTTTGGAGCTATCGGCCTTAACTTATTGGTGATGGTTGGCCGGATTTGGAGTACCTGGGAGCCCATAGGCAAAGTAGACTTTGTGCCCTCCGAGAGCTGGTAGGCTGCATGGATACTAGGATATGCACTCCAACTGGGAGCCCCATTTTGGGCTTTGTTGATAGCTGTGGTAACTGTATTTTCTAATGACTTTAAAATGTCTCCTCCACCCTTGGAACCATCTTCCAAGTCTTCTTCCCTAAGATATTGGTATTTCATTGTAGGATCCAGTGGTTTTTGAAGAGTATCTTCATATTCTTCACCTTTGACCACTTTTTCATCTTTGCTGATCTCCTCTGGTTTTTCTTTTTTGCTCTCTTTCTTTAGTTCCATTGGAGGGGCTGCACATTCTGAAGCTGCATTAGTAGATGGCTTAGCTGACGGAGTCTCATTTCCCGGAGCCTCTGACAATGACTGCATTTTCTCCACGGCCAGTGGATCTAGCACCAGCTGCTTTCCTTTCTTGGAAGCCGAGCTGGTGACTTTCAGAAAGTGACCCGTGACCATCATGTGAGTAGTGAGTTGCTGCAAGGTGTCATGAGAGCTCCCACACTCCATGCATTTAAGGATCTGAGATTTGCAGGCCTCGAACTGCCAGGTGTAGCTGGCTCCATTTTGATAGCCGTAACGGTTGTTGGAGGACAGCTGAAGGTTGGCGTTCTTTTGAGAGGGAAATGTTTCCGAAAACGATCCGGTGGTAGAATCTGGGGAGCAGGGCCGGTTGACGTCAAAAACACGTTTCTTTGCCGGGTTGACCATTTTTGAAGAAATGGTTGGTACTGGCTCCTTCAAAGGCACTTTTTGGTAATGTTTTGTTTTTATCATGTGAACACTCAAATCTTGCAGGGAATCAAAGGAGTCACCACAAAACATACATTTGAGAACTTTTTGTGCATCTTCCTTGTCCATGTCCTGAAAAGCCCTTTTCCGGGGCTTTGAATAGCTGGTAGGTCTGTGCTTGTCCTTTTTGCGGTTATCATCTTGGTAGTGACCGGTTTCGTTCATGTGCACCGTTAACTCTACCAAGGTATCATAGGCAGCGCTACACTGCCGACAACGAAACCTGCTGGCCCCCGTGAACACGGTCCCACACATCTTACTGCTCTGTCGGTACAACTGCACAGAGCTGAAGAGATTGGGCTTGGAGACGGGCCTCGAGGGCAAATTCTGCTGTAAGCTTTTGGATAAGGCATCCTGATGCCAGTCAAAGTCACTTTTGTTACCTCCATTCCGTGCGTCGCAACCTCTCCTCTCACTGCTCGACAGCTTGAGCCCGAGCCCAAGCCCGGTCCAATAGGAATCAGAAAGGATATTGGCATAGACAGCAGTCATCTTATCCATGCAGTTGTGGGTTTCATTCTGAAGTTTGGGGTGGACGGTAGCTTTCTTGTCCTGGGCATCCCGACAGCAAACGCTTTTAATGTCTGCCACCTGGTCACTGGCGTCACTTAGAAGGGATTCATTTTCGGCATCTTGATTAGATAAATGACTTCCTGGAGAGTTCTGGTAGCTAAAGCTACCTTTCGGGTCTGTGCCTGTTTCTAGCTCCTCATCTGTGCCTGGGTCGTTGCTGCCCTGAAGCTGAACTATGGAATTGCTGTCTTCATCATCTTCCTCTTCCTCTTTGATTTCTTCCTCCTCCTTCAATTCCTCCTCCTGAACATAGCCTGAAATATAGAAGAGAAACAGATGAAATAACAGGGTACGTACCCTACTCCGATTTCAAGCCTCGTGCTAAGTGCTTCCTGTCCTGAACTGAATGCCAATTCAATCTACACTTTTATGAACTGTTAGCACTGGAAAGAGGAAAAAGCCAAATGATGTCTTTTGTGAAGTCTACTGCTTTTTATTGGCAGGCAATCATAATTCTTTATAACTTCCCAGAATCCCAAGTTAATAATTTTCACATTTAAGGAATATCACTCTAACATGTTTATAATGGAAGGGTTGCTAAATCCATATGTATGACTTTCAGACAGGACTCTAACCCCACTCCTTTTCATTTGGCTCTATTTTGCCTCCGGGGAGAAGAAATTCAAATGAAAGTTTGATCTTTGCCAACTTAGCTGCTTTTAGTACCTTCATTGCAATCATGAGACCAGAGTTCAAATCCCAGATCTGCTACTTTCTGTCCTACCCATCTTGGCGGATTCCTAAGGACCTCAAATTCCTTCTTTGAAAAATAAGGGGCTAATTTTTCTTGTGCAGCATGGTATTTGTGGAAATATGTGTAGAGGAATTACATATGTTTATTGGATCACTTGTTGAGGCGGGGAGAGAGGGGAAAAATTAGAACACAGGGTTTTGTAGCGGTGTACATATTTTGAAAATAAAAAGCTATAATTTTTAAAAAAGGATTAAAAAAAGAAAAAGAAGGGGATGGGTAGAGGATAGAGTAGATTGAGTGGTGGGTTGGTAAATTTTTAACAAGTGATTCTTGGAGAGAAAAATATACACATGATGCACTTTTCAGTTTTATATGCATTATTAACCTTTTCTCCATCACTTTCTTAAATCTAAACAATCAACAAAACAGAAGCCTTTTCTGATTTCCAAGGTGTAAACACTCATACTGACAATTTAATAATCAACTCTTGAAAGGGCTGGATTCTAGCACACCCCTGGGTGGACTAGATGATCACCAAGGCCTTTCAAGTTCTAAATCTGATGTTTTATCATGGAATCATATTAACAAACTATTTCTAGTTGCTCCTAAGGAATTTTAATTAAGTTGGTCTGTAGTAAGGGCCTCCTTAGTCCAAGGCACTATTCCCAAGGCACTTTCTAGGGTAGGAGGGATGAGCTATGTACAAATAACCCTGATGCAAAGGTAGTATTTGAGCTGCTTTTGGAAAGACTTTTACAAGGAAGAGGGGGAAGGGAGGCAGAATGTAAGATGGCAGAATGATACATGGATTTGGTCAGAAAGATCTGAATTCGATTTTTGCCTCAGATCCTTAATAACTCTGTGAACCTGGGCAAATCCCTTAACCTTTTTATGCCTCTCCTCATTTATAAAATGAAGGGATGGTTTTGATGGCCCCTAAGATCTCTTCTGACTATAAATCTTTAGGAATATTTTGTTTAATTTTATTTCAAATTAGCAATCTTTTATTTTCTTCCCTTTTACCCCCAGTTATAGATTTATGATCTTAAGTATAGCTTCGGCAGGAATTATTCCAGAGGCAAAAAAAAAAAAAAAGAGAATGTGGGCAAATGGTAAATATCAGTCATAAGAGCTCAATATTTGAAGATAGCTCAGAAGCCATTTCCCCCCCAACTCATAGCTTAAAGAAACCCTCCTTACAACACAGTAGAAATTAGTCATCCTTCTATTGCTTAAAAAAATCTCTAGGGGTGGTGGTGACAAAGTCACCAACAAAGAGAAGAGGGAGGGAATCTATTACTTTCTGAAGCATCCTACTCTGTTTTGAGATGTCTTTAATGGTAAAGAAGTCTTACTTAGAGCTCATATTTAAATCTTTCCAACTTCTACCCCAACTCTCTCCTCTGGGACCAAACAGAACAAGTTTTTCTCATTCCCTTGACATTTAGCTGTTAGAAGTACCTTCACTGCAGAAGATTGAATCTGAATCCCAGCCCTGCCACTTCCTATCCACATGCTCTTTGGCAAATCCCTTCACTTTCCAGCCCTTCAAATACTAAAAAAAATCACAGTAATTCAGTTTGTAGAGAAGGGTACTTGAGGAAGGACAATGAAATATAAGACTAGGAAAGAAGACTGGGGTCAAATTGTGGAGAGTCTTCAATGAGAGTGTTGATTATAGAGACATTA
The DNA here is from genome assembly GCF_048593235.1 of Sminthopsis crassicaudata. Lineage (NCBI taxonomy): Eukaryota > Metazoa > Chordata > Mammalia > Dasyuromorphia > Dasyuridae > Sminthopsis > Sminthopsis crassicaudata. The sequence goes on along the minus strand of NC_133618.1, from coordinate 238,291,102 downwards.
TAGTTTAAGTAGTCAATGGATTTTGTTGCAGATCAGCCATTTGTGAAGTATGATGGATATTATTCTGTAAAGGTGGACTCCAAATATGGGCTAAGGCCTAGAAGACTAGTGAAGAGTTATGATGAACATTTGAATACACTATTCCACTGCTGGCTAGAAAATTGTATAACCTCAGTGAATACAATCATTTAAAATAATGATAAAAAGTTTTTAATAAGAATGGAGTATTTTGGGACTATCCTATTATGTTCTAACAGATTTAAGAAGACATTTTTAGATGAGTCTTAAAATGCCCTCTCAATTTTGTGTCTGTAATTCTGAATGCATCATGATTTGTGGATACAAATCACAGGATGCCAATTACCTGTTTGATTTGTAGATATGAAATGCTGCTAGGAGCATGATACTTGCTGGGGATCCGAATTCTCTGATAGGTTATGGGAAAAGCAATGGGAAAAGCAATAGTAGGGACAAAATGGAGACATGGGGAAGGGGATAAAAAGGCATTAATAAGCAAACCTTTTTCTATAGTGTTGTGGGATGCAGCAATCCATACCTAGGTGTTTTTGTTTTTCATTTGGCTTTCAAGGATGATATTTTTTATTATTGTTTTATTGTTGATGGAGAATGGAGTTCTATGTCTGGAAAAAAATAAGAACTGCATTATCTACTTCTCATATCTTTTTTTTTTTTTTTCTTACCTTCTTGCCTCTGCTTCTGAGTAGCTCATAGTGAAGATTTGAAAAGGAAATAGGTAGCTAGATTAAGGCTTGCTCTCAAACTCACAGAAGAAAGTCTTTTGATCAGGAAGTTAACAATATAATGGATAAAGTTTGTAGGCTCTGTATTTAAATTAAGAATTAAGAGGAAGCATAGCAAACATAGGTTTATTTCATAGATTCATAGTGTGGAAGAGAGACAGCATGAAGTTGTTGGATTGGGGGGGGGTCTAACACTATGTCTACATGATGATGATAAAAACACTTGAAAGGTAAAATGCAGTCAAAACATCAGTTTCTCCATCTGTTTTAGGTTTGTCTCTACGCACACAAACTAACTTTAAAAAATTAAATTGTTATTGTTAAATTCAAAATAACATTATGTCTGTCAAAGGGAAAATAATTCATTTAGAAAGTTTGGATCTAGAATCCTAAGTCATGGGTTCAAATACCAAGTGAAATATACTGTTTGTATGACCCAAAACAAGTCATTTAATGTTTAGTGACTCAGTTTCCTCATCTGTAAAATGAGGCAGTTGGATCAGACTCCCTTGTAGTAACTTTTTCATTTTAAATCCTATAGGAGTTTTGTTTAACTGTTACTAATTGGTTGTCTTTACAAATAACTAGTTTACTGAATTCAAACCTCACACTTTTTTCTTCCAAATTCTTTTTTATGTATAAACACAGCTACTATATCACCAGCGGGAAGTCTAACTTACAGACAATGAAATAAGATATGAAGATAAAAATAAGGCAAAACAAAACAAAAATTTATAAATGAGAATGGCTCTGAATGAGTCAATAAAGCCAGATAGCATATTGTGAATATACTTTCCATTAGAAATTGGGATTAAATCCTAAGCATATATAATAGTGAAAAGAAAATGAACAAGTGAAGAAAGATGAAAAATGAACTAAATTCTGCCATGATGATTTGCTGAATATGGCTATAGTCCTGAATTGCTGATTTGGAAATGTACACGCTCTCACTCATAGGCATGAAATCTGCCCAACCTGAGATCCTGCACGCAGGTAGAAATGAGAAATATTTTTCTCTCTCCTGATATTTGGAAGCTGAATAGTTGAGCCCCTATTTTCCCTCACAATCTACTTTGTTCTTCTAAATGGATTCTCCAGAAGAAAAGTATGAAGCAGCTAACCCCTCCCCCACAATACAGATAAAATTTTCTGCTTAATTAGGCATTGACATGTTTACTATAACCTTTATAGAAGAGTAACTCATGCTGAGCTGTCCTTTTTTCCCCCCTCCATAGCATAGGCTTAAATCTAAAACTAATGATAAGAAAACCCACAAGAGCTTTGTGAGAAAGGACAAAAGTGCCAAATCCATGAAAATAAGAATTTTCATTCTTTCCTTCCTTCCTTCCTCCCTCCCTCTCTTCCCTGTTTCCCTCTCTCTTTCCTTCCTTTCCTCCCTCTCTCCCTCCTTCCTCCCTTTCTCTCTCTTTCTTCCCTTCCTCCCTCTTTCCCTCCTTCTCTCTTTCCTTCCTTCCTTCCTTGCCTGTCTCCCTCCTTCCCTCTTTCCTTCCTTCCTCTCTCCCTCTCTTCCTTCCCTCCCACCTTCCCTCTCTCCCTCCCTCCTTCCTTCCTCTCTCTCTCCCCCCTCTTTCAATTATTAAATAACTAAATTTTAATTCATTTGTTAAAAAACTAGCTATTGTTATTATATTCATGATATATTGTGTATTGGACAGGGCAAAACAAGGGCCCTTATATTTTTTACATTAGTCTCTAGAAAATCCCTTTCAGAGACAGCAGCACAACAGGAATCATCAGCTGTGTTCATGAGTTTGAGGTGACTTAAATGATGCCATGCAGTTTTTGTGATCTAATATGCTGCTTCTTATCTCAGCTCCACTCTTAATTCTTTAGACTTTTTCACTGGGTTCCAGTGACCTTCTTACCTGGAAGATTCCCCAACCAGGGACCCTCCTACCCTTAGTGAGTTCCTTCCAGAACTTTCATTTTGAGGAAGGGTCAGCCACTTCTTACTCCTCTCCTAGCTCTTCTCTCAATTCTTCACCATTCCCAACATGAATCTGGTGCCCTTGTACAGCCCTTCCTCACTTAAATCATTTCACTTGCTTGTCATGGTGTCATCTCCCTGATGCCATGTTCCTCTTTGAGAACACTTCTCTCCATCTCCATCCCTGCTTTTTGATTCCTCTTTACATACTGTCTTCTCCCTTTAGAATGTCAGTTCCTAGAGGGCAGGGATTGTCTTTCTTTTTCCTTGTATTTATTTTTCCAAATCTTAGCACAATGCCTGGGACATAATAATAATTGCTTATTTTTGACTATTACAAGATCTCCTTGTTCTAATATAATTTTCTTATTAGAGGTTGTCTATGTGTTCTAGGAAAGTTCTGTGGACCTCTCCTGATGTGTGATGGGGTACATGTGAAATTTTGGGAACACATACACATTAAGGAATAGATCTTTGAATTAAGTATGAATTGGCATAATTTATCACTGTTTATTTCATGTCTCATAAAGTGGGGGTGAGAGTGTAGTGTTAATTCTAGCAAATCCTACCACGCTAGAAACATTTTGAGTGCAGACTTGGTCAATTCATTGTTCAGGAGAAGCCTAGAGGATTATAATCAGGTCTTCTACCAGGCAAATATTTTCAGTTATAACAATTTACTAAAACCATCTACTTCAAAGAAGAAATATTATGGTCTTTGAATATGGAGATGAATTAGTCAGAGGAGAGAGTACTAGAACCATTATTCATGCTTTCCTTATTTACTGGCTCCTACATACAAGTACAATCACATTTATCCAAACCCTCAAGAAAACAGTTACTTTATCCTGACATTGTTGCCAGCTTTCATCTTGTATCTCTTTTCTTCTCTAAAAAACTCTTTTAAAAGTATAAACTATTTATTGCAGCAGGCAAAGAATTGGAAATTGAAGGGGTGTTCATCACTTGGGGAATGGAGAACAAGTTGTGGAATATGATTGTGATGGAGTACTATTGTGCCATAAGTAATGGTGAGCAGATTGATTTTAGAAAAACATGGAAAGACTTGCATGAAAGAGCAAAGAGTGAAATGAGAAAAACCAAGAGAATGTTGTATACAGAACAACAAAATTGTTTTAAGAATAAATGGGAACAACTAGGTTATTGTATTATAAATACTCAAATCAACTACAAAGGACTTATGCAGAAAGATACCATCCATTGTAAGGATGCAGTTCCCACAAAATAAGAGAAGGGAATTGTAAGAGCCCTTTTAATGGGCAGTGCCACAGTGCAACAGGAGATTGAGTTCCCCAAGAAGTAATCTCTGTGGATATAGGACTGCCCTGTGGGTGGGATCTTGGCCACATTGAGATAGCTTCGTAATGGGTGACTCTCTTGCTGGTTGGCTGTGCGTGTGACCTCATAGCCCCTTTATAAGCCCACTGCAGACAGCAGTCGCTCTCTTTAACCTGGTGCTCTTTAATCTGGCTCCCTAACTTGGGGTAGCCAAGCCAAGCTGATGGATAGCTGAGAGGTAAGGAGTTTGGTAGAGAACATGTGGATCTTCAGACCAGGTGTTCACTAGGGAGCTGACAAGTCATGGCATTATGTGAGTAGGTATAATAAAGGCTTTTAAGATTACACATGGCTATTCTTGAGTGCGCTACCGGTTATTAAACTATAGATTCAAGAAATCATGGCCAGAGACCTCTGAAGGCCTCAGAGGAGGTGAGCCGGGTAGAGTTGACACTGCAAAGGTCAGTGGTCAAAGGTACTCTGTTGGGCATAGGGCAGACTAGTAATTGTAATTGCCAGGAGGGCATGTTACAATCCATCCCCATAGAAAGCACTAATAAATAAACACATGTATAATATCATTTTAAATAAACACATATGTCAACTGGTGGTCTTCTCTAGTGCAGGGTGGAGAGGGAGGGAGACTGTAAAATGTAACAAAAAATTAAATTAGATTAAAAAAAAGAAAAAAATATGTACACATATAAAATATATACCTCTAATTCTATCTTTTCACATTAAACCCTCTATAATCTGACTTTTGATATCATCATTTAACTGAAAATGCTCTCATCAATGTTAGCAGTGATCTTAGTGGATATAGCTTTTCAATATTATTTATATTTTTTTCAATCCTCATCCCTCCTGACTTCTCTATATCATTTGACACTGGTGATCACCTTTTCTTCCTAGAAATTATCTCCTCTCTTGGTATGTGACACATATTCTCTTGGTTTTCCTTCTAACTATCTAACCACTCCTTCTTAGTCTCCTTTGCAGAATCTCCATCCTCATTGTTCTCCATAATGGTGAGTTAACTCCAGAGCTTTGGGATCTCTTTTCTTTTCTTTATGTGGTCATTAACTCCTACAGTTTTAGTTATCATCTCTATGCATATGATCTTCAGATTTATATAATATAATCTACATGTCCACTCCTAGTCTTTTTTTTTCTGAACTCTAATTCTGAACTCTTTAACTTTTCTTAGGCATTTCTAACTTGATGTTTCATAGACATGTCCAAAATAGAACTTCCCCCAATCCCTTTTCTTCTAGAGGGACATCACCACCTTCTCAGTCTCCCAGGTTCACAGCTTTGGTATCTTCCTGGAATTTTTTACTTAAACTTTCAGCTTCTTAAACTTAAATATGACTCCATATTGTAAGAAATAATAAATAGTTATGTTCCCATAGTGGGGGAAAACTGGAAATCTGGAACCAGAAGTAGTCCAGAGTAGGGGGGCAAAGGTGCTCCTGAAACTAGTTGAAACTGGATAGAACTAGTTGTATAGTTAAAAAAAAAAAGGCTGAAAATAGAATAAAGGTCATAGCTTAGCTAGAATACACATGCTTAATTGCTTCATAAATATTAACTTCTCCCCAGGAATAGCTAATTATTTTAATGGTCATACAATGTATGTAGTGGGAGGGGAACATATTAAGGAGTGTATGTTGTAGGATGATTGGGAAAGAATGTTAACCATATCACTGCAGCTTCTGGGAGGTGGGGAAAAAAATAAAAGACTATGTAGGATCTTGCCTTTGTAATGTGTATGAGCTTATTTTGAGTTTCACACCTGTTTCCTACAGGAACATATCAAAAGTTTAAACTGCTTCAGTCCTCCAGAGATTGTTCATTTACTGTGCCCTTATTTGGGGCTCAAACAAATTCGCCTTGTAACTGAATGTGTGGATCACAAAATTATGACTTATTATCAGTAAATGATAATATTTAAAATGACCTATTTTATATAACTATATACCTGGGGTCACAGAAAAATTTCTCTGGTGAAAAGGGGTTGTGAGAAGAAAAAGTTTAAGTAACCCTGCTCTAACTTGCCCCACATATCCAATCAGTGGCCAAATTTTGTCTTCTTTTCCTTACCATCTGTTTTATGTCACCTTCTCTTCATTCACATAGCTACCACCTTAATTCAGGCCTTTATCACTTCTTACCATAATACATCCTTCTAAAAACTCTCAAAATGATTTTCTTGAAGCAAAACTGTGCCATAATTCCCCTACTTCACACAATAAATTTCAATGGCTCCTTATTGCCTTCAGGATCAAATATAATTTTTTTTGTTTGACATTTAAAATTCTTTACAACCCAACTCCTTCTTATATTTCTACTCATACTTTACTCTTCTCCATATACTCTACGGTGGAGCAATACTGACTCATTTGTTATTCTTTACACAACACTTCATTTCTTATTTATGCACCTTTGCTCTGGCTGTGCCCATCTCTAGAATGTTCACCTCCACCTCTTAACATCCCTGATTTCTTGCATTTGTCTCCTTTTTCCCATTCACACATTCTGACCCTCCCCCAACTTTCCTACCTTTGTTCATGAAAGCCCTTATCACTTCTCACCAGTAACACCTTCTTCTTGGATTCTGCCTCATCTTTTCCCATTCCACCCCACCCTTCACACACCTGCCAACATTGTTTTCTTAAAGTAAAGGCCTGACCATGTCACTCCTCTATTTACTAAACTCCAGTTTCTGTTACTACTTACATTTAAAGCCTCATCATGGCTCCATCTACCTTTTAAGACCTATTACATATTACTTTTCTCTCTGAGTTTTATAGGCCAGCCAAATCAATCTTACTTTTTCCTATATCTAATAGTCCATCTTTCATCTCCAAGTCTTTGCACTATCTGTCCTCATGCTTGGAATACACTATCTCTTTTACCTCCATCTCTTAAAATCTTCTCTTTCTTTCAAGATTCATTTTAGGTACTACCTTCTTTATCAACTAATTCCCAATTCCACTCAGCTCTACTCTCTCCCTCCCAAAATTTTCTTGTATTTTATTTATTTTATACAGACTTCTTATGAATTATCTCCTACGATAGAATGTAAGATCCTTGAGGGCAAGAATTGTTTCTTTCTTTCTTTTTAAAAAACATTTCCCTTTGTACCCCCAACAACTAGATCAGTTCCTGTCACACAATAGGTACTTTAAAAATCTTTGATTTTTAATTGATTAGTTGAGGATTAGTTGATAATTGATTGATACATTGAAGACCATTTGTTAATTTGTCCATGAGCCTATGATCTTGTTTTCGTTGAGAAACAACAGCAGATCATATAGATGAAATCATGATTTTCTGAAGTATAAAGCACAAATGAGAACAAAATAAGTGAATGGGAGGTTGTATGTTGCTACTCTGCACATACATACATATATATTTTTACATGTACGAATTCACTTGTCAGCATGTGAAGTCACACAAGTGTGTCTTTACTAGTGTTTATGACACCATCATAATACCTAGTCAATTTCTTTATTCATAAAAAATAGTTCTTTGCCATTATATAGGCAAAACAAGCAGTTGATTGATTGGGGTTATTTCTAAATGACACCAAAATAACTGGTTGTAAAAGGGGAAATATCACTCAATCTACTAGGCTGTTTGACACATTTTCTCCAAACTTTCATTCTTTTTTTTTTCATTGAATTCACTGACTTTTTTTTTTGACACTTGGATTATCTATTGGTTATATTGGTGTTGTAAAGATATTACCCATCTATGAGTTGAAATGTTGAGGGAGAAAGAAAAAAAAATGGACATTTCTAAATTTCAGCAGCTTCCTGCCAAATACTTAAATTGCCAAAAAATATCTTCAGATGAATTTCTAATGGCAATATTATTTCAAAGTTAATGGAAACACTTTTCATAACCTCTTGAGGCAGCACATGTGGAACCAAAATTCAGTTTTTCTTTCAGGGTCTCATAGAATCTAATTTCCTATTTTATATATAGGTTTACAATATATGTAAATTTTAAAGTGAGGTATAAACTAAATGTGATCCTCCTGGATTTTTGGATATTTTAAAATAGTAGGAATAAAGGGGCAAATAAAACAATCATTTGGGGTGGACTGGACAACCAACTTTGACCATTTGGATGAATACTTTTGTTCTCCCCTTAGTTTATGATTTGTCCATATGGACATAAACCTCAGGTAGATTTTAGCCTTGGTGTGGTAATTAGCAGTAATTAGCCTGTCAGAGCTAATATCTTAAAGTTTGATGATTAGATTTTGTACTTTTATTCATTCTGGAACTTACCAGCCTCCAGTTACATATAAATGCATTTATTCATTCAATCATTATTTAGTATCTATTCTAAGAGAAAAGAGCACTGTTCTGATTCAACTTTGTGTTGTTTGATTGGCAGAGACCCTTTTTATTGGTATCTGATTATCATCCCCATGTATAAAGACTATGCCAGTCAATTTTGCTGGGGTCCACAAGAAGCATTCTATCTACCCAGACCCACTTTCAATCTTAACTAAGTTCAGCTACCTTGAACTATTTAAAGATCGATATTTTAAAAATAAAATCAGAAATCATTTTAAAACAACCTGTAACAGTAGCACATTGAGTCTGAACAATTTAAATAAGGTGATATTGAAAGTGAGGGGCAGAGTTATTTATGACATGATTTATTTATGATAGCTGATATTTGTTTTAAAACTTTTACCTTAACAGAGAAGACTTAGCCAAAGAAAATGTTAAAACAATAAAGTTTTCACAACTTTTCATTATGTTAAAAATTGAAAAATAGTGCAGAGACTATACATATATACTGAATATATACAGATAACCTTGGAATCAGAAACATGTGTGTACAATCCCAACCTCTGCCACGTTTTTTGTGGTAGGTTGGACAAACTATTAAAGCTTTTAAATGCCCAAGATTTTATGTTGTAATAGAGTTGCTGATCTGCATTTGTAGATCAAGTTTTCCTATAGGGAATTACTCTATAATAATGAAATGACAGGTTTGACCCATTGAAACCTCAAAGTGTATACTAGCTATATATAATATGTAAATATATATATATATACATATACAAAAATTCTATTATATATTACACAAATAAATAATAAATATACATAAACTTTATTGTCTCAATTTTTAAAATTTCAATTACAGTGATTTCAAATGAAATTGTACAAAATAATTTACTGCTGGGATGATGATAGATATCAAGGCTTTGTTAGGATTTGTATTCTTGTGGTTGATTTGGTCTCACAATATGATATCTCAGCAAAAATACTGACAGTCATAACAATGCTGGTAAAGGGGGGATAATTTGAATAAAATTAGCAATTCTAGAAATCTAACTTCAAAACAAAGCCAATTTGACTGAAGTCTTGTTTTATATCATACTCAATTATGATCATGATAATTTCATCCTTACATCATAATTTGTGAATGATGATATAAAACCTGATAAAGATTCATGAGGCATACGGAAGACATCATTGATCATCCATAGAATATTTCTGTGTATCACAACATCCAGACTAGATTATAAGACAAAGTTATAGTCCCCTTATTGTGAGTTTCTAATATTTGGTAACTCTGGTCTTAAAAAAAAAAAACAACAACAACAACAACAACAACCAAAACTATTGTTTTGTGTATTATTTGTGGCACTAATTTGTTCTCATGTATTAGCCTAAGCAAAAAGAACATTAAATATTAAAGAAAGCTGAGTTCCTCCCTTCTAGGGTGGGTTTATGGGACTCAAGGAAAGCAATGTTATAAGAAGGACTGTTCCAGAGCTAAAATTTCTGTTCCATTTTTTCCCTAAATCCATTAACTGAAAAAAGGCATCCAAACTTCCCACGTTGCACTGTAAGCAATCTAGAGAAGCAATGGAGTTCACAAATATTTATTTTTGTTCTCAGAAGGAATACCTAAATTCACTGTGCTTTTTTTTTCTTTTAACATAATCATATTTTTTTTGACATGCGCATGGAACTCGTTAACATAAGTGGGCCACGTACACACAGATCAGGAAGAGCTTGTTTCCTCCTACAAATGAATAATGGCAGAGCCAAGCAAACAATGTTCTTTTTTTAAAGGAATGTCAGAGAACAAGCAGGTACAATGAGGAATCTGCTTATCAAGAGCACCATAAGTGGTCTATATACATGGGCTAAGAGCTTTATGAAGGTCATCCAAAGCAACAAAATCTCGTTTCTTCTCCTGAGTATCTTAATTTCACTATTATTTCTTTGTACATGCATATCAGCTTGAATAAATACAATAAAAAATCAAAGTAAAAAAAATCTAAGTACTCAATGCCACTTTTCTCTATGGAAGAATGTCAAAGCAAGGTCATTGCAACTTGTACTATGATATTGTTGGTGCTCTGGGTCTTTCCATATTTCTTTGACACCAAGTATCAGATTGAAAATCTGGCTGCTACCATTAATTTGCTATGCTATTTTGGGACATTTGGGACAGTTTCCTTAACTGTAAGGTGAGAAAGTCACTTTAATTTGGTAGTTCTCTGAAAACTATAGTCTTCTTGAAGGAAGATTGGATCATCATTCATCCAGACCTATGGTGGTCAGAAGCTACCTTAGAAGGGCAGAATTACACAAAGAGATGAGGTAATCAGAAAGATGTTGGGCCCAAACCTATTTCCCCACAAATCCCTATCAAAAGAAATAATGCCACAAGTCAAAACAGATTTTCGATCAGGAGTCATCTAGTCTCAGCTATAGTGATCAGAATTGCTGCCTAATTCTAATTTTCCCATTTTGCTACAATTAAGGGTTTGAGAAAAAAAAAATCTTAGATTTTTTTTGTTGCTTTTCTCTTCAAAGACCAAAAACATTTTATGCTTTATTTAATGTAACTTAAAATGCCTGTCATATAGGAAACCCTTCCCACTTATCTAAAAGAAAAAAGAAACATATCCTACTGACCACAAAATTTGTTTCTGACTTCTATGATATGCCTGTGCTTGAAGTATCTCTCCTATCTCTCAGCCAGACACCTGCTTCTAATTAGAACATGATGTAGCAGAACTTCCTAACTTTTTAAACAATACCCACTATGTGCCAGGCACGCTGCTAGGTGCAATAGATTATGAGTGCAAAGAACAAAACAATCCTTTCTTATAAGAAGTCTACATTTTAAAGGGAGAGTAATACATATCATGAGAGAAACAGTACATATAAAAATATATGCAGCACACATATAAAGTTAGTAAACACAAAACAGTTAAATACAAAGAAGTTTTGAAAGAAGCATACTAACACTTGGGTGGGGGGGAATTAGAGAGATGAAGATAGAGAGACAGAAACAGAGACAGAGAAGATACAGAGAGAGAGAGAGAGAAGAAAAAATAAATTAATAGAGGAAGAATCATAGATGCTTTACAAATTGACCTTCATTCTGGAAGACATTACATTGATGTTATCTTCCCACCAAGAGAAGGTCAAAATGATAATAATGTAATAATGTATCATGTTTTGGAGAAGAACAAAATAAATAAAATAAAATCTACCTTTTTTTACCCACAAAGACTGGAATTTTGCCCTAGAGATTTTGACATTTTTGTCTTCCAAATAAAAGAAAATATTTTCAGCTGAATTTTTACCTATGTTTATTGTTATACCTCTGTTCATAGACACATATGAACTCCTCTAGCTCTTTCTGAGCCTGGAAAGTTTGGTATTTGCCAAGAAAAGGGACAGTGGGTCATTGTCCAGAATAACCTTTGCAATTCATGTAAAACCAAGACACCATCTGCACTGTTTCAGACATATAGTCCAATTTCACTTGAAATAACATCATTAGTCCAGCAATCCCACAGAGCTAGAAGGTGATCTTGTTTCTTCCTTGTCTGGCTTGAATTCAAAATCTTGCTTTTTTTTTTTTTTTTTTTCTTTTTTGGCAAAAGCTTTTTGTTTCTCTGAAATATTTCATGCAGATAATGGATAATGACCACTTCTCATTGCTTTTTCTTGAAAATGTCTAACTGCATTAGCTAAAGAAAGAAAAAAAATGTAACCTGGTTCTTTGTCTAAGTTCATGGCTAGGGCTCCAACTCAGTGAAAAAGAAGAAGAAAACAATAATAACAACATGTCAGTAAAAAAGATAAATTGGCATTGACTAGCAACTCGAAGGCCTGGTCTTCTTCAGTGGAGACTCTGTGCTTTGTTAGAATTAATGACGTCAAAGACAGGAAAGATCTTTAATATCCTATGGCCCATCCCTTCATCAAGGCAGGATTTCATCCACCGGCTTTTCCCCATCTATTGGAGAGGAATTTCCAGTCCTTCCTAATCTTTTGCAATGCATTTAATCTGGCAAAAAGAAGGTTGGTTGAGGTAACATTTTCTGGCATACCACAGTATCCCCCTTACTGCCATAAGTCACAAATCAGCTTATACAGTCAATGGAATAGTGTTGCTTGTGAGGAATAATGGCTCTAGTTAAGGCTCTCATTTACTCTAGGGTAAAGTCTTCCTTAATCCCACAACTATCCCAGACACTCAGAACTGGAGGATAGAGGGGTCAAACATGCAGTCCAAAATACTCCTGAGCAGTCTAAACCAGTTTAAAAATTGGGAAATATTTAATAAAATCATGAACAATCCTTTATGATTTTTTTTTTGGATGAAGATATTGGAGTAGTTTGTCATCTTTTCCAGTAATAAAACAGAGATAATGTTAATGTAATCTTCTAAATTCTGAGCTTGCATAGATCCTTATGTATGGATTGCCTTTTTCTATTTTGACACTATGTTGGAAGGGGCCTCAAAGGATATATACGCTCATTGAATGTAGAGTTGAAAAATCATCCCTTCTAATTTCCTCAATTTCATTGCTGAGATCATAGCCTGGCTTATCCAAATTGATACAGCATTCATACCAAATGGAAGAGACAGATTTTTTGATTCCAAATCTAGTATCCTTTCTACTATAACATATTGCTTTTCTGTTCCAATTTCAGCTCCAAAACAGTCATGTATTCTACTTTTAGAAAGTTATTTTATGATGCTATATTTGAATGCAGTATTTAAAATCAGAGGACCTGTGTTCATATCCTACTTTGCCACCTATGGCCTGAGTAATCTTGAACAATTAATCTCTCTATACCCCAGATTCCTCGTCTGTAAAATGAGGGGTTGGAAAGATGGTCTTTTTAAAATCTAAAGCTATAAAATGTTTTGATTCTATGACTTAGCTGCTGATGGAGTGAGGAAGAACTAAGAAGTTTCCTGTTAAGTATAACATATTAATTTTGGATCATTCCTTTGCACATGAACTGGGATGAGGGATTTTTGTTTGTTTAATCAGGTTAACAAAAAACACAGTAACATCTTGAGAGAGTGATATGAAGAGTAAATTCCAAAAAGTGAGAGGGGGAAGTTGGATAGTATGAAGTGTTATTATCATGGTGGAGTCTCCAGTGGGGAGCTTTGAATATCTAGATGGGGGCAACTAGGGAACACAACATCTATATAGCAGGCAAGAGATACCAAAGACATAGCAAAGTTCATCCCCTTCACAGTTTAATCCATAGTCAGCTTTGTGGAGTGGCCATTGGTGGCTGTAATAATCACATTCTTTTTGTTGTTCCTATGCTATTGGAGACAACCAGTTCACACTTTATCATTATGTTAGAAGAGCAAAACTTAGAAAAGTCCGTTTCAGACAATATTCTGAGAACAGGGCCCAGAGGAATGAGATTTTTCAGGATTTTGATTATCTATTCCTCATACTTTGATTATAAAAATTCAGTGTGTTCAGGGTATTATTCTCTATCAATTCCTTATGGATTTATTTAAATCCTCCAATTTGGTTGAGTGTTTCTGTGCTACAATAAACAAAAGAGGAAAGCTAATGATGAAAGGGATTAGCATTTCTAAACAAAGCAGGTGATACAGCATTTAACAATGCTGACCTATTTTAGCTTTTATTTAAGTGTGTTAGCTTTTTAAAATGAGGTACTCTCTATCAACTACAGATCTGATCTTGACCCCAAACTTCACTGGACTGATAGATTTTTACTCTTAGAAATGGCCCAAACTTTTGGAGATAGACAAGACTCTAATATCATTTTGAACCTCATAAGAATCAAATTTCTATGAGACTAATGGTACTTTGTTTGGTTCAGGCTCAGAATACTGTTATGAAGAACAGTACCATGGAGCTTCCTGTAGCCCTATCTGTTTCTAGCCAGGAGAAGTGCATGAAATAGAAAATCTGTCATTTTAGAATTTCCAAATCTTGGGAGGGAGTGGGGGGGAAGGAGGGGAAAAATTGGAACAAAAGGTTTTGCAATTGTCAATACTGAAAAATTACCCATGCATATATCTTGTAAATAAAAAAGCTAGAATAAAAAAAATGAAGGAAAAAAGAATTACATCTGAGAGCAATGGAGATAATTATTCTACCATTGTATTATAAACTTTGTAAAATAAGCTGTTTCTTTCTATTAAAAAAAAAAAAAAAGAATCTCCAAATCTTTCTAAGCCTGGTGCCCTCAATCTGAAGGATGAAAGGGAGGAGATGATGATGGTAGGTTAACTGAATTCACAAAATCTCAGAGTTAAAAGTGACATTAGTAGATTTCTAACCCACAACTTACCTATTCAGGAATCCTATTTGTAACACCATCTAAAAATAATCATCTAGTCCCTGCTTGAAGATTTCTGGTGAAGAAGAATTTCCTGTCCCCTTTTTAACCCTGCTCCTTCCCCCAAATATCTTCCATGTCCTGCATCCACTACATACAAGGCAACTCATGCCATTTTGGGACAGCTCAAATCATTTGAAAGTTTTTCTTTTTTTCATTGAACCTAAATCTGTCTCACCAACTTCCAAAATAGTTCTTTCTTCTGGGACCCCCCCCCCCCATATTTTCTCCTTTATACAGTGTACTGCCTTCATTGATTCCATTGGGTTTGGGTTATTTTTTCTCCTATTTTGCTTCTTGCTTTCTCTCCTTTCATCCTCACCTGTTTTGGTATCTAGCTTTTTGGTTATCCTTTGCCAAATGCCTTCCTCTCCTATTCTTTATCTACCCCTCCAAGTACACTGAGCAAGGAAAAAAAACAAACAAACAAACAAACAAAATCAAAGACCTAAAAAATTCAAAGACCTAAAAAATAACATTTGTGCACATTTCAAAGTGAATGTGACATGCTGTTTTAACCTTTTTCACCTCTCTTCAAATTGGCTTCTCAGTTTATTTTGTATATGGGACATTTTTCCAGAATGGATGTGTGAGGGAGAGATGTCTGCAGATTTAGACAGATGAATGGACAGATAGACAGCTGTAACAATATTAATAGGATCTCCAAATTCCTGCCAGGCCTGCCTTACCCACCCCCATCATGCCTTCCATCTGTAGTGCTTCTTTTCTATGGGTATTGTATTGTACATATGCGGCTGCCTGAAAACATATCATCCCCAAATGACTCTAAATGTGCATGGTTAGAGAATGTGAACAGCCCTCACAGTCTATTGTGTCAATAATCTGCATATTTAGGAGTCCCCACATGCTCATTGAGACGATAGATAGAGCTGGTACAGTCTATTGGGTCAAAAATCTGCTTTTAAATAGTCTATATCCACAGTCTGTTGAGTAAATAACTGTACTTTGGAAAAAAAGAACCTTAAATATGTAGTAACATGATAAATAGCATCGGCTCCTGAAGAGGCAACAACGTTACTGCTGATCAGGAAAATGATGTTCACTTTAACAAGCCACTTACAAATGATCTCATCTTTCCCCATCATTTGAGCATTATCTTTAGCTATTTTTTTATATTTGAGTGAAAAGAACCCAAAGGAAATTTGCACACACACATATACACACACATGCACATGTGCATGCAAATATCATGATAAAATAATAAAAGAAGTCCAATGTTATTTTCTCCCAATTCAGGCAGTTTTGACAAGGATGGGATATTTGCTATCAGTTGGTGATCTATCAAGTGATCAGGAGTTTTCAGTTCTAAATATGCAGTTGGATTCAAAGGATCAGTTCATGACTGAAATAGTGAGAGAGATATTTGAAGGCTCAAACCACACTTGGTATCACGGAAGGGAGGATAGTACTGGAAAAAAGTGCTATATTTGAAGGGTGAAGTTCTGCTGTTCCTCATTACTTGCATAAACCAGGATAAAATATTCTAGAACTGGGCTTCTGAAATCTGAAGAGCAACCCTTCTCATCCATGAAATTTTTATGTGACCTTGGATATATAGATATATAAAAAAGATATACAAATCAAACATTTATTGATAATAAATCCTAATTTCATGACCTCCCTCATTCAGTTTATGAGACCAAATATGGGGTGTAACCTCCAGTTTAAGAAGGTTTAGACGATTAACTGTAGACAATTCCCTCCTAAATATAAACCTTCTATTCTAAGTTCCATGCTGTAATCAGAACCCAGTCTGCTTAGAAACAATCTCAGTGATTCACCTCCTAGTCCATGGCAATTCCCAGTTTGGTCCTGATATATGGGAAGTCTTGAGGCTTTTTCTCCTCAGGGCCTTTCATTTCAATCTAGTCCCTTGCTGAAATCCCAGGGATGTCAACCAAATGAGAGTATGGAAAAATGGGAAAAGGACTGATTCTGAAGTCAGAAGATCTTTATTTATATCCCATCTCAGATACATGCTACTTGTGTGACCTCAGTTAACATTCTGGGCACTCAGGTTCTTTTGTAAAACTGGGGTGGAGGTGGGGATTTAGACCAAATGACCATTCTAAATATGTAGTTGCTTTCTATTATAATTATTATTTTCCAAGTTATATGTTAAACAAGTTTTTTAACAGTTGCTTTTAAATCTTTGAATTCCAGATCCTCTCCCTTTCTCCCCTCTTACAACTGAGAAGGCATATGTGAAGTTATGGAAAACCTTTCTATAAAAGTCATGTGTAATTGCTTTCTTCATAGCTGCTAGCTCCTCTTCCCAACCTCCACCCCCAAGTTATCTTGAATGTGTTTTACATATAAGTATATAAGTAATCTTGTTGAAGGCAGGGACTGTTTGTCTTTTTTCTCTATCCCCAGCTGACATGTAGTTAGCACTTAATAAGGGCTGGTTGATTGATCCTATAATATTAACCTCTGCCTGCCTCAGTTTCCTCATCTGTAAAATGGAAATAGTAATAGCACCCATATCACAGGGTTGTTGCAAGAATCAAATGAGATATTTGTAAAGATCTTTTCCAGTCTTAAAGTGCTATGTTAGCTCTTATTGTGAATGTTAGCTATTATTATTTAACAGCTCTTTAAATGAGCTTGCTTGAAATAAAACTTTAGAGTCTAGGTATATTCATAATTGTAACTCATGGGTCTTTTAAAAAACCTTTTCGGATGATTAATACAGAGAAGCAGTACCTACTGATTGGACTTCTAGTGAACTGAAAGAGTTAATTTGTCAACTTGACCCCCATTTCTTTGAGATGCAATGTGGTATGTTAGCAAGTACATGAAATTTGGAATCAGGAAAAGATCTGGATTCAAATGATAGTTGTTCCACTTACTAGCTCTGTGCCTGCTGCCTTTCCTCAAGGCAATTCCAATAGACTTGGGTTGGAAAATAATAATCATAACCAGACAGAGAACTATGGAGACTGCATGTCCATTGAAACATAGTATTTTCAACTTTTTGGTTGTTTTTTCTTTCTCCCTTTTTTTCTCTTTAGTTCTGATTTTTCTCACACAATATAATAAATATGGAAATATATTTTAAAAGATTGCACATATTTAACCTAAATTAGATTGCTTGCTGTCCTCCAGAGGCAGGGGGAGGGGCGGGGGGTGATAAGGGAAGGAGGTTGTTGAAAAATTTTTTTACAATAAAAAATGTTGAAAACTATCTTTTACATATATTTGGAAAAAAAGAAAACTATATATTAATATTTTAAAAAGAATTATAGGATCTTTGAGTTGGAAGAGTCTTTAGGAGTCATCCAGTCTAATCCCCTTATTTTTCAACTTCAAAGCTAATTAGTACTTGTTTTATAACATCATGATGCTCTTCTATTTCTGACAGGCGGGATGATATAGGAGAAATCAAATTGAGCAAGAACCAAGAGTGTGTTAGAGACTACTCATGCTGGTGTGGGGGGAGCTTAATGTTAAATTTTCAGTGTGAGCACTAACACCTTGGAAATCAACAAATGCTACAAAGCAGAGCTTCATTTATATTCTTATTAATTGTCTAGATTTAAGAAATAATGAAGAAAATATAGATTAGACTTAAAATTGTGACTTTTTAGAGAGTCAGTTGTTAAAATATTTACCAGTGTACCACTAGTCAGTGGTGAAGTCACAGGTATAGTCATGGCTATGGTCCTAGGATCAAAAGTCATTACGGGCCATGTATCCTTAGACTATGGGACCCCTTTAAGCTTCAGTTTTCTCATCTGTAATACTGGTAAAACACTACTACTAATCTCTTAGCATAATCTTGTGAGCATCAAAGTAGGAAATATATCTTCATGAGATAGCATGTAATAGATAGAGTGCTGAACTTGATGTCAGGAAGACTTACCTTAGAAGATATTTACTATTTGTGTGATCTTGAGCAAGTCAGCTGACTACTCTGAGTCTATGTTTTCTCATTTATAAAATGGGAATACTAATAGCATCTGCCTTATAGGGTTGTTAATGAGATAATGGCAGGACTCAAATCAAACCCAGAATAATAACTATTAATGAAAGATCTCAGTATTTCCAACTCACCTGTGTTCTTGAGATAACTCTGTAGATAGGCCAAGCTATTTATTAATTGAATTCACTGCTTTGCAGAACTTTGTAAACTATTGTTATATGTGGTATTTTTGGATTACGAGTACAAATGTGGAATATTATTATGATTATTTTATCTCAGGTTTCTCAGGAATTGTAAACATATTTTTAAAAGTAACACTATTTTAAATGTTAATCATGATTTTTCCCTTTTAGAGTATATAGTTTTAAAAATAGATTTCTACCCCACTCATTCAGGGTGTATAGCCACTAACAATACCAGTAAAAATGAGGTTATATCTTTAATATGCATTCCTAGGAAGCAGGCTTAGTTCCCAGAATTCCAATCATTATACTGGAATTGACATCTCTTGTTTCACCATTATCACTACTGAAAGTACCTTTTTGTAAAGGCTAACTGGTGCAGTTTGTAAGAGTTAATTTAAGGATAGAAACACCAAAATTCTCCTAATACAGACAGATGCCACTTAAATATGGTGTAATAGGGGAACTACTTAATGTGTCTTCAGCTTGTGACCCATAGGCTTTTAATGCAGTTTAGGGTATAGCCATATAGACCCAGAGCTCCAAATGATACATTGCCATGGCCATTGAATCTGTATCCTGAAATTACTTAACCCAGGTATTTCGGTAATTCTCACTTGCTTGGATGAATTCCAGGGTTCGATGCTTCACAGCTGCATACTTCCAATTCTGAGATGAACTGATCTCATGTGATGACAATAGTGTATTCCAGGAAATAATCAGCCAACCACTCAGCCTATGGTTTAAAAGTCAGGAGGTTTCAGTCTCAAAAATTTGAATTTTCTGATTATCTGTGAATCTGTATAGATGGTTTATAATTGAATCTGATTGCTTATCTGTAAAATAAGAAGATTGGGTTCCTGACAGTTTTAAATCTATGATCATAGAAGTATCCCCTCAAATGTTCTTAGGACAACAAATGTATTTCTGACTTTGTCCATAGAAAGAGAGATGATATTGCACTGCTGGAACTAAGATGGACATCGGAAGAACTGGGAATGCATTAATTGGGAAGTTGCACGATTTCGGATTAAAAAAAAAAATTCCAATGTCAAATGGACCTATGTAGACTGACTCTAAACAGAGTTCCTTTTCCTATTTCAGGGTGGTCCCCAGCCTTTTCCTGATAAAGAGCTATTCCATTTATTGCAACCAACCTTAATTTGATCTCTGTTGGGAAATCCCCAAGAAAGAAGATCTAAAAGAGTAGCCAGGTAAGGTTTCAAGAGTAAGTGATGTATAATAACCAAACAATTGAATATACTTTCTCAAGTCCAGCTTGCTGCTCCCCACCTCCTTCCCCCCATTTTTTGAGGGGGAATTGTGACCTTCCCAGCATTTCCAGTAGAAAAATTATGTGGTAGGGCTTGAACTTCACTTGGGTTGGTAACAAGACCAAGTATTTCCAACTCATCAGTATTCTCAAGAAAACTCTATAGATAGCACAAGTAGAAGAGCTATTCAATTCATTTATCTCTAGTTGAAGTCAAATCACTTCACTAAAAATTCTTTTGGAAGGAGGAGTGGATTTGCTTTACAAATTCAGCTAGTTAGAAAAGCATTCTGCAATTCATTTGGATGTGCAGGATTTCAAGAAGGTCTGATATTCTTGTTCACTTCATAATATGAATGATCTTCTCTCTACTGTTTATGCTGTTTGTTTTAGTCAAATATAAATAGGCTCCAGACAGTCTTGGAGTCCAAGTTACTTTCAGAAAATAAGCTTCTTCAACTCAAGGCATTTTGACAATGGAGACAGAGCTAAGTTGCCACAGCCTTAGATAAACATCTTCCTTGCCTTCCTTTTTAAAAAAAATCCCAACACAAAAACCTGATGGAGTAGCCAGCTTTTCAGTTCTTCAAAGGAACACATTGTTAAGTATTGCTACAACTACTTTTACTTTTTATCTCCATGGTTAATTTATTTTTGATCTTCATGCCTGTCTATGAAAGCTTGAAAACAATATTTTTTTTCTTTATTGATTTTTTTTTTATTTAGAAAAAACATTAATTTCTTAATACCTGCCTCTCCTCTCTCCACCCCCATCTGTTTATAGAACACAGGGCAAAATGTCTCCATTCTGCAACCTTCTTATTTCTGTCTCCACTGATTTTCTCTGCAGTTCTCAGTAAAGAAATATGTTTAACTTACAGGTTGCTTCTTGATACTTCCCTGTGCCTCCTATGTAAATAGTAACCAACTGATAACTGACATACTGAAATTCAGATAAAGGATTTGGAGGCAGAGAATCTGGCTTTCAAGCCTGCTGTGGTTCTTAACACTTCTATAACTTTGGTGAATAGTTGTCTTTCCCTGGATCTCAGCAGTTTCTAGTGGAAAATGAAGAGGTTAGATTTTCAGGTCCATTTTTGCTCTATGTTATAGAATCTATGTTTTAGAAACTGGCTTCTTAAATTGTGGGTTGCAAACCCAAATGGGGCCACATAACTGAAGGTGGGAGTCACAAAACTATGATTTATCAGAAAATGTTTAATTTGTATATCTATATATCTGGAGTCATATAAAAATTTCACAGGCTAAGAGGGGTTGTGACTGGAAAAAGTTTAAGAAACCCTGTGTTCTAGAATACCTTCCAATATTACTATCTAAGTTCTAAGTACTATGAGGTACAATCAATGGTTGTAATATTCTGTGATCCAAAAATACTTGGTAAATTGTTTTGAGTGATGGAAAGGAAACTAGAGTGTATTACGGGTGGATGGACATGAAGAACAAGGAGAGAAAATATAAATTGTGGTTTACCACATTTTAAAATCAGTGACAAAAAGCAAAAAATATAAACTTATCTGCGAATACTCATCAGCATTTATTTTAATGGTATTTGCTTCCTCTCTTAATTTCAAGAAGCCAGCTAATGGGTCTGTTCCCAAAGAGATCATAAAAGAAGGAAAAGGACCCACAGGTAGTAACTCTTTTTGTAGTAGCAAGGAACTGGAAATTGAGTGGATGCCTCTCAGTTGGCTGAGTAAGTTATGGTATTTGAATGTAATGATGAACAGGCTGATTTCAGAAAAGCCTGGAAAGATTTGCATGAACTGATGCTATGTGAAGTGAGCAAAACCAAGAGAATATTGTACACAGTAACAAGATTATGTGATAATGAACTGTCATGATTATGGTTCTTTTCAACAATGCGGTGATTCAAGGAAGTTCCTATAGACTTTTGATGTAAAGTGCCATTTGCCATCAGAGAGAGAATTATGGAGACTAAATGTAGATAGTATTTTCACCTTGTTGTTTGTTTGCTTGTTTGTTTTCTTCTTTCTTGTGTTTTTTCCCTTTTGCTTGATTTTTCTTGTGCAGCACTGATGAATATAGAAATATGTTCAGAAGAATTGCATATGTTTAATCTATATCAGATTGCTTGTTGTCTTGGGGAAGGAGGTGAGGAGAAGAAGGAGAAAATTTTGGGACAAAAGGTTTTGCAAAGGTGAATGTTGAAAACTATTTTTTAATGTATTTGGAAAAATAAAATGCTATTAAAAAATAAAAAAAATTCATGGAGCCAAGAATAGAATCCCTGGTTAGAAAGAGGCAATAAATTTTATATTAAGTATAAAAATAAAGTTAATTCTTGAATATGTATGCATGTGTGTGTGTGTATGTCTTCAAGATGCTTGGAGGGAAGCAAACTAATTCTCATATTGTTCTTCAAGCTTTAAATTTTTCTTCTCCACATTTTCTGTTTTTTTTCTACAAACCCCATCTTGACAAGGTGGTAAGGAAAGAATGCAGAGGAAAACCAATCAGAGTTGAGGGGACTCACTAGTGATATGGATCCTGCTAAATCCTGTGTTTCCCCATAATTGACTTGGAAAATGGCTGAATAAAATCAACAAAAGGTACATCTACATATACACTGATAGAGATAGTAAATTTTAATAATAAGGGGAAAAAAGTATAGTGGAAACTCCAAATTTTAGGTAAATGATTTCCTTAAAGGTATATTCATAGAATCATAGGCTACAACAGCTGGAAATGCTCTAAGAGATCATCTAGTTCAAAGTTTCCCCAAATGATTCTCTTGTAGATAGTATTCCTGACAAATTATAACGCAGGCTCCATTTCTGGGCAGCTCTAGTTCTTAAGAAGTTTTTTTCTTGGACTAAGTTAAAAAATTTCCTGCCTTTTTTCAAAGATAGTTATCACACAATGGAGGAAAGATGAATTGAAAACATATTAATTCTGTTCTATATAATACCATCTAGACTATGAGTAGCACTTTTCAGCCAGTGTCTAACAGTCTTTATCTTTAAAACAGTGAATCTCCTCATGATTTTTATTCTAAAGGTAACCTTTAAAATGAGTTCATTGGAATTAAATTGATAAGATTATGTCCTTAGTTCCAGAGGGTGGATTGTGACAATTCCTAAGAACCAAGGCCTTGTCTTGTGTAACTGAGCCCATAAATTCACCTCCTAGGATAAACTGAAGAGATTTAGAAGCAGGATACTTTGAAGACCTCATTTACAGATGAGGAAAAATAAGCAACTTATCTGAAGTGAAACAAAATAGTACAGAGAAGAGCTAATACTCAGTCTCAGATTCTCTGAATCTACATTCAGGAGAAAACTTGTCTTTTGCCAGGAAAATAGGGAATAATTTGCTAGAAAGTATGGAGGCTGCTAGGGAAGAATGTCATGGCTTTATATTCTCACATGCTGAGTGAGGCCCTTAAAGATTAAACTTGGTCATAAAAAGAAGAAGGGTTCACTTGTTAGACTACATTCACTGAATAAACTGATAAATTCGAGCTATGGGTCCTAAGATCACTGAAGTTCAATGCAAACAGTTTTAGCTGGAAAAAAGTCAATTTGAAGATGAGTCTTTTCATTGACATTGCCATTTCACTGATGTTGGGAGCAAGATTAAAATGTGGCTGATTTCCAGATGCACAAAGTGTTCTGAGTTAAACTTTAAAAAAAATCAAGTTTCCTTTCTTGCTGTGACATCCATTCCTTCACATTTTTCTCTTCCCTCCTCCTTCCCATCTATCCATCCATATCTGATTTACTTAAAGAGATATAGGAAACGAACTAAGATCCCAACAGAAAAACAAAACTTGGAACGGTGATGACTCCAACCAGCACTTTGCAAAGCACTCTGATTCATTTGATATGAACTTTGTTTTTCATAAAGTACCACATGGTAAGGCTTTGAAACTTCAGTTTGTTAAAAAAAATACACATACACATACAAAAAAAAAAAAAAAAATCCCGTAACAGCATTACAGCCTTTGAAGTCACTACTGATATCGCTCTGAACAGATCCATTCAAGTTCAACTAACATCAGACAAATGTTTAGTGTATCAGAGGAAGCCACAAAAGCAAGGATTTCATCAATATTTCACAACAGCCTCAGGGAAACTGTAGATTGCAATGCTGTAGGGCAGCTAATGGAATTACACACAAGGGTTTTGTACATTTAAAATAAGCAGCTACTAAAAAAAAATTACCCTTCAGTTTGATAGAAACTGTATAAAACTGCAGATGGGAAACAATTAAATAGCTACCAACATTTATCCATGGCAGCCTGATAGGTCATTTAATAACAGGTATTACTTTTTTTTCTTGCACTAAGGCAATAATAAAGATTAACATTTATGAAAAGAAACATAAAATATAGCACAACCAAATGAATAATTAAAGACAGTTTGGAAGAATTTGTTTGCCATTGTGGACCCATGAAGTCTTCTCTCCAGAAACAAAATATGTTTATATAAAATATAATTATAAACAGATAGTGGAAAGTGAAGCCCACCGACCCTTGTTTGTTTTGATCTTAAGAAAGAGCTTTGAAGCATTCCTGGGAATGTGTGGGTTACCCAGTATCTCATACATATATTATTATCTAGTGAGGCTCACACTGAATTACTGGCTTCCTATTTTAGAAGATTTACAGAGGTAAACCTGGAGCTTGCAAAATTATATTCAATAAGCCAGTGTAAGATCAGCATTTTCTCCATAAAGTTCTCCATCGGAGTCAAGATTTCTGCATATGAAAGCACATCATGTATTCTCAAATGATCCATCAGCAATCACTATCATTTATGGGACTTTTCTCATATTATAAGCTTCAAGTATGTCAACAATGACCCTGTTGTTTACTTAAATTCCATACAGAGAAGATTTCAGGACACTTGGAATACAATTTAAAAGGCAGAGCAATATTAAGATAAAAAAATACTGGATGTTGGTAGAGTATTTCTAATTACTGAGCCATCTATTCCATAGATGTTGATTGAAGTCTTGCTATGTGCAATAAATTATGCTAAGTAGTATGGGGATATGAGTTCTAGGTGCCATGTTTAAAGGAAGGTATGGATGTACAGGAGGATGTCCAGAAAAGAATGACCAGTTTGCAGACAGGACTGAAAACTCTCCAGGATTAATTGAAGGAACTTGTGATATTTAGCCTAAAGAAGAAAAGGTGGAAGAGACAGGAACAAACTTCTCATATTTAAAGGATTATCACATGGAAACAAGATTAGATTTTTTTTTTTTTCTTTTTCTTATAGGTCTCAAAAGCTATAGGGAGACCAAGTTCAGCTCAGTATAGATTTAATATGCAACTACCTTCAAATGTAATGGACTACCCATGAGAGTAGTGAGTTGTAATTTCTAGAGATCTTCCAAGCTGAGACTAGATGATGACATGTCCATGATATGATAGATACATGCTTCAGGTGGGAGCTAGATCAACTAATCTCCAAAATACTTTTTAATCTGGGATTCTTTGTCCTTCCTCCTAGCCTTGTACAAGGAGAAATGGGAGAAGTATCAGTCTCTTTGGAAAATGAGCTAATCAGAAGGAAAATCAGGCTTCAGTTAATTTAAAGATATAGATTGAATGCTCAGGGATCAGTATTTGTGGGGTACCTACTATAATCAAAACTCTGAGGATACTTCCATCAATAACTGTACATAATATAGAACAACTAATGACATTATTTTATTATCTATTGCTTTGGGTCTGTGCTGGGGGGCAGTTGTCTCCTTCCAAAAGGGGTCACCAGAATGAAAAATGAAAAATAGATCCTTGTCCCTATTTAAAAAAGGCCATTTCTCCCAGAGTTGGGAGAATTAGAAAAGGGATTAGAAAAGAGAGACAGGTACTTAAATAAATTCAGCTGTAAAAGCACTTCTTTTTTCCCATTGGTAGAAAATTTCTAGAAAACAGAGATAAGGATTGTTTTTCTTTCTTTTAAAAAAAATCTAGATAAATGCCCTGTTTTTTTTCTTTTATTTAACCAGTGTGCCTGCAACCTTAATGAATGAGACCTCAACTTTTTTCTGACAGTCTTGCAATATCTTCCCATACATCACTGCTGTATTCTGAGATTTCGCTAACCTTGTTGGGTCAGAAGATAACAGAATAACCAAGATTGCCTGGTCCTTATATTTCTGCCTTTTGAGTGACACTATGTATTTCATAAACAGAGGCCAAAGTGACAAAGCTTTTTTGATCTCCATTCATAAATTAATTCAGATGTACCTAGTATTTTATATCCCAGACTTTTTGAAAGGTACTAAACGGTCCCTTATATTATGGAGGGTCAAGGCCATGTGCCATTGCTAGATCTGTTGCAAACAGCCCCGGCTGGGGAAAGCTTCATAAATCCTGAGTGATTAAGCATACCATTGTCTCAGGACTATGGCTCAAGCCACTGATCTGCAACAAGGTGTGTGGCTGGCTGGGAGCCAAGTACCTGGTGAGAGGAAAGGTCTTTAGGCTAAGGGGCCTTGGGTAGGAGGGCCTTGGAGTCATGTAAACATGAGAACGATAACAACAATGGGTGACATGAGATTTACCTCCCGGATACACAGATACCAAGATAAATAAAATTCACCGAAGGAACCATGGGAAGTTTCAAAAAAAAGAACAAACAATCCTCCAGATATTCGTCCAGAAGCAGGGAAGAGAGGGGGACCACATTCACTCCCTGTTTCTCTGAGAATAAATATTACAGCCAGGAGATGCTGACTTCTGACCATAACATATCAATGCCCTTATAGCTATCTACCCATCAAAACACTAAGCCAGCATGAAGGTCATTACCCTGGCCAGTCTCGGATTTCGACTAACTTCTCAGATATGTAAGCAATAAGCAGTTGCAAGAGATTGATATGATACTTTGTGAGTAATTTGGATGAACTATAACACTAACCCAGTAAAGTATTATAATTTTAAATGTGTCCAGAAAATAATTGAAATTCTGGTTTAGCTTCATCATAATGCAAACTGCCGGGTATATTTAACAGCTGACTAGTTTAGCATGAATATTGCTTTACAAATGAGGTCATATTGTTTTTAAGAAACAATATTGCTATCAAACACGTTTAGGAGGAAAAGCAAGAGATTATGAGTACACTTTTAACCTCTGTGTCTCTTTCTATCTCTGTTTACTATGGTGAGTCAGGTACTTGGGGATTTTTGAAGGCAAATAGAGAAGGTGCTGGCATTTAAAGGGGACCTAGTAATGAGCAACTGGACGTCAGATTTCTTCTTATTATTACTCTGTCACAAAATCTCTGTTCTACATCACTCCATTTTTGCAGCAATGGCCAGAGATGAGAAAGGTCAAAATAACCCTCCTCCAACGTATACAGTATGAGATGTCACATGCCGAATGCTGTGCCCTGAGTCAAGCAGGATGGGGGGGCTGGGGGAGAGACCACCAGTCAGAGATGGAGTTCTGTTTGGGGAGCTCTCACTCATTGACTACAGGAGATGGGGGCCACAACTCAAGCATCTTGTTGGTGGGCTTATTCACACATCTTGTTGGTTCCCCACAGCCCCTCATTCCTAGACTGCTGTCCTTGTAATACAGTCAGAGACAGTCTTCCCTCTGGGGAAATGAAAGAGTAAAAAAGGTTTCTCTACATGGCAAAGCCTCTATGGCTTCAGGGCTGAGATTAGGGCCAGAAGGAAGCCATGGAATTTCCAGATCAGAGTAGGGAGGGATGCTGGAGCACATCAGGCCCCCAAAGCTTTCATTTTTACAGATGAGGAAACTGGGGCAGCTAGATGGCTTAGTGGATAAGTCTGGGTCTGGAGTCAGAAAGACCACAATTCAAATATTCTTAATAGCGAGTCACTTAACTCCTACCCACATGAAACTGGTAAATCTGTCCAGTGTCTGTGCCAAGAAAACCCATGGACAGTAGGGGTCATGAAAAGTCAGATGTGACTGAATAACAAGGATAAAAGAGGCAAAAATGACTCCCAGTGGCGTCACGCAGCTAGTAAAGTGCCAGAGTTAGTCTTCAAACTAAGATCATCTATTCCTAGGTTCTGTTCTAGGCTACCTAGGAAAAAAATAATGTATTGCAAGAACTCAGAGAATCTGCTGCCTCTTTGTTTTAAGGTTAGCCAGGTGGTTTTAATAGAAAAATCTCACAAAGGAATGTTATTTGCAATACTCTAATTGGTCGTTTTCACTGATATCCTACCATCAAAGAATAGCAAGGGAGTCAGGAGATCTGAGTTCTAGTCCTGGCTTGGAAGTTATCAATCTGTGTCACTTCCTCTTTCAGGGTACCACTCTTCCTTGTTAGTCCAACAAGGGCTTTGGAATAGATGATGGTCCCTCGCTGTTATAAAATCCTGAGATCCTCTCCTTTCAAAGTAAAGGTAAATATGTACCCACTTATGCTAGAATCATCAGCCCCGGAAAAATTCTAAACTTTCCAATTTCCTTAAAAATTCAAGGACAGGTACCAAGGATGTCCTTCCTCATGCAGATTATTTTACTTTCCATGATTTAGTTACAAAGCTAATGCAAAATGATGCAGAAACATAGATTTAAAAGTCTACCTTTAGCCCATCCTTACTACAATAAAGAAAAAAAAAGTCTGCTTTTTGCATGGCCATGTTTAGCTTCACAAATTTTATTTTCTTGTCACTGGCTGAAGTGCTTAAGATTGCTCTGGTGTTTAAGGAGGTGGGTGGAGGAACATGGAATGGATGGAGGGGGCGGACAGCTTTAAGGAGGAATTCATGGTATTTCCCGTTGACTATTTATATGGCAGATGGAGGCCCTAAGCAGACTCCCCCTCTCCCTTTTATGTTGGGGTCCATGAAATTGTTTATTTTTTAATATTTTAATTACTATGTTTCAACATAATTGTTTTTCTTTGTATTTCTATATATTTTATGTTATGTGTTAAAAATAAAACAACAGTTCTGAGAAGGGGTCGGTAGACTGCCAAAGGGGTC